>NC_053390.1:396031489-396331489 GCF_905171765.1 Bufo bufo
GAGAACCATTATGTATACTGGGGGGTTCACTACAGGGGTCATTATCTATACTTGTGGAATTACATATACTGAGGGCACTGCAGGGGTTGGGATAAAAAAAAAATAGCCATTTATATGGCTACACCTTAATAAAATGGGAATGGTTGGTGATATTAACTTCCTGTTTGTGGCACATTAGTATATGTGAGGGGGGAACTTTTCAAGATGGGTGGTGACCATGGCGGCCATTTTAAAGTCGGCCATTTTGAATCCAACTTTTGTTTTTTCAATAGGAAGAGGGTCATTTGACACATCAAACTTATTGGGAATTTCACACGAAAAACAATGGTGTGCTTGGTTTTAACGTAACTTTATTCTTTCATGAGTTATTTACAAGTTTCTCTTTGTTTACAGCCATTGACATGTCGCCGAGGTTAACACGCGAGGAGCGAATAGAAATTGTGTTGATGTCTGGTGAACGCAGTAACCGAGTCATTGCAGCAGATTTCAATGCAAGACACCCTACGAGACCACCCATCTCCCATGCTACAGTTAGCAAACTGCTTTCTAAGTTTCGTGAAACTGGTTCAGTGTTGGATTTGCCAAAATGTGGACGCATGAAATCTGTCTCTAATGAAGAAACATCAGTGGCTGTCCTAGCTTCATTCAGCAAGAGCCCACAGCGTAGCACTCGCCGCATGTCGCTGGAGAGTGGCATTAGTTGAACATCCCTTTGGCGGATATTAGCTACTCACAAATGGCACCCTTACAAACTCCAGCATCTCAACGAGGATGACCCAGATCGGCGCACTCAATTTGCAGAATGGGCAAAACAAAAATTGGAACAGGACCCTCAGTTTACGCAGAAGATTTTGTTCAGTGATAAGACAAACTTTTATGTGAATGGTGAAGTTAAACAAAACCACCGCTATTGGTCTGACACTAACCCACATTGGATAGATCCCTCCAAGACTGTTGGAACCAAAAAATTGATGGTATGGTGTAGTATATGGGGTACAAAGATAGTGGGGTCATTCTTCATCAATGGAAACCTCAAGGCCACTGGATATGCGAAATTGCTACATGATCATGTGTTTCCCTCTTTATGCACTGAAGCTGGCACGTTCCCTGAGTTTTTCCAGCAAGATGGTGCACCACCACATTATGGGTGTCAGGTCCGAGCATTCCTAGATGAACAGTTTCCTGGAAAGTGGATTGGTCATCGTGGGCCAGTTGAATGGCCCCCAAGGTCTCCCGATCTGACCCCCTTAGACTTTTATCTTTGGGGTCATCTGAAGGCAATTGTCTATGCTGTGAAGATATGAGATGTGCCTTCAGCTAACATCTTCAGCCGGTGATTTTACAGCAAAAACATGAAAGTGCAAAAAACTCCAACAAAAACCTATATGTGATAGCATCCTAAGATTTGCTTCAGGGGTATGTGTCTGGCCACACATTTGCCACAACAACAAAAAGTCACAAATTAGTTACTTCCCTTCAGTCTTTATTCACTGGCTAAATTTAATAACGTGGTAAAAGAAGTAAAGCTTGACTTGGGTGGTACAGGCCAGACAGGTGTATAGAGTACTACCCAAACTGGTACACTTTTGGTAAATGTGCCGTTTGATATATTTTCCACTGTATAGCTGATTATTGTAGTACATTTGTGCGGCTTTATATCTTCTGAATACAATATTCAGTATTATACAACATTGTACAATAAATCCCTTATACTAAATGTGTACAGCATTTTTAAATTATATAAAACTTGTTTGATTTGCGTTATCCATGAACTTTAGAATTATGCTACACTTAAAAAAAAAAAAAAAAAAGCATCAAGAGACAAAAGTGTATTAGCAATTAAAATAAAACTAAAAAGTAATAGCTTTTTCAGCAGCAGAAAGGTTATGTAACACGACACGTCCTATCTCAGCAGCGCTGGGCTGTGTTAAAGCCAATACATTAACATCAAAATGACAACCAAACAGCTACTGCATTGGACTTCATGGACAGAAGAATAAAAAGTACAAACTAAACAAACGTAAAATAAGGAAACTAATATGTTGGAAGGAGCTAGAAAGGTTTTAAGCTTTATGACTACTCCCTGGTTAAGCACTCCCTGCAGTTCTAAAGAAATATGTGCTTAAAGAGGACCCGTCAGATCTCCCAAGATGTCTGAATAAGTAAATTACTGTACTCCCCATTATATAAAAAGCCTGGAGGATCTTTTCTTAGAACCCTACTGTTAAATCATCTGAAGATAGAGTGGCCAATGGAAGTGAGCAGCACCATGGACAGAGACCAGATTTACTACAGCCAGAGTAGAAAAGAAAATGTTTTAAGCATAATGGACACAATGAATCCCCACTGTCCAACTCTACACGTTTTATTGACATAAAATGCACTGTCCTTTGACGATGCTCCAAATAATGAAAATGCGGATGTGCAATGGCTAAAATGGAGGATTAGCAGCAATGAGGACTACATGGGGAGAGCTGAACCACGCCAGGGTTGAACTGATAGCAATGTGTGAATTGAAAAGCACAACAGGTAGAAATAAACCATTATATTGGTGGACCATTTGACAGACAAAAAAAATAAATAAAAAAATGGGAAAGTTTATTTGTAAATACACAAAAGATGGAAATGATAAAAAAAAAAAAAAAAAGCATACCGATTATTTGGAAAATAAATCAAAGAGAAGATAAAATGCTGCTGAGTGGCATAGCACCTATGGATATACTTTAAAAAAATATATAAATACAGAACCATGCTCCACATTATACCAAGACCAACATTACCGATTATAACAGTATATACTGCTCCACCATGACCATTCCTAGTTAGGCAACAGTAAACCCAGAGTAGCATACTAGTGTCTGTCTCTCTCTCACACACACAAAATAGGAGCCCATCTCTACTCCCAATCATTAATAAAGCCATTTACAGCAGAGTAGCGATAATCCCATAGAAATAAATGGTATCTCTGCGCAAAAAAAAATCCAACACTTGCAACTCGTGCTGCAATTCCATATGTTTCAATATATTTCCATATATTGCAATCCTGGCCGCTACGCGTTGTGCGACCAGTGTAGCCATACCCTTAAAGGGACACTGACAGGCCAAAACAGCATATATAGTTAGATATTAGGGCTGCACGATATATCGCAAAAGTAATCGAATCGCGATAAACGGAAAATGCGGTTTGGCGATTCGGCCGAGCCGAAAATGCCGCGATTATTATATATGAAGGGGCCCCTATTGATAAAAAAAAGTCCTCTGTCCTATTGATAACAGGTCCAGCCTCTGTACTTACTTTCACAATGAATGCACTGCAGCGACGAGCGGGAGCGAGCGAGGCAGCCGGCCGGCGCGGGACTGACGTCACTTAGTCACGCTCCTGCTTCCTGAATTAAGTGGGAGGAGCGTGACAGTGACGTCAGTCACGCGCCGGCCGGCTTGCTCTCTGCCGCTCTCTGCACTGCAGTGCATTTATAGTGAAAGTACAGAGGCTGGCCATTTTATGATAGAGCGGCGCCCAGGGATCTAAGTGCACTTACTATTATTCCTGGGCGCCGCTCCGTTCGTCCGCTGTGGCCCCCGGTATTTTCAGCATTCAGAGGAAGGAGGAGGAGACGCCAGTGTCTGTCCTTCTCCATAACAGCAGCGCTGTCCAATCAGAGCGCAGAGCTCAGAGCCAGGGAGAAAAAAAACTCCCTGGCTCTGAGCTCTGAGCTGTGATTGGACAGCGCTGCCGTCATGGAGACGGAGGCTCACTGGCGTCTCCTCCTCCTTGCTTTGAATGTTGAAAATACCGGGGGCCACAGCGGACGAACAGAGCGGCGCCCAGGAATAATAGTAAGTGCACTTAGATCCCTGGGCGCCGCTCTATGCAGCCTGCTACCAAGTTCATATTCTTTGGACCTATGAAAGGTCCTCTTTAATTACATTCATTGGTGGCGCAGTGTGCGCAGTTTAGGACACATGAAGGGACACATAGGGCCATGAGGGGGACCAGCATAAGATGCTATATGTGTGTCTTATGCTGGCCCCCATCGTGGCCCCATGTGTTATAGCACACATCCCCTATAACAGCGTCCTCCACAGATCCCCCATAACAGTGCCCTCCACAGATCCCCCACATAACCGTGCCCTCCACAGATCCCCCACATAACAGCGTCATCCACAGATCCCCCACATAACAGCGTCATCCACAGATCCCCCACATAACAGCGTCATCCACAGATCCCCCACATAACAGCGTCATCCACAGATCCCCCACATAACAGCGCCATCCACAGATCCCCCACATAACAGCGCCATCCACAGATCCCCCACATAACAGCGCCATCCACAGATCCCCCACATAACAGCGCCATCCACAGATCCCCCACATAACAGCGCCATCCACAGATCCCCCACATAACAGCGCCATCCACAGATCCCCCACATAACAGCGTCATCCACAGATCCCCCACATAACAGCGTCATCCACAGATCCCCCACATAACAGCGCCATCCACAGATCCCCCACATAACAGCGCCATCCACAGATCCCCCACATAACAGCGCCATCCACAGATCCCCCACATAACAGCGCCATCCACAGATCCCCCACATAACAGCGCCATCCACAGATCCCCCACATAACAGCGCCATCCACAGATCCCCCACATAACAGCGCCATCCACAGATCCCCCACATAACAGCGTCATCCACAGATCCCCCACATAACAGCGTCATCCACAGATCCCCCACATAACAGCGTCATCCACAGATCCCCCACATAACAGCGTCATCCACAGATCCCCCACATAACAGCGTCATCCACAGATCCCCCACATAACAGCGTCATCCACAGATCCCCCACATAACAGCGTCATCCACAGATCCCCCACATAACAGCGCCATCCACAGATCCCCCACATAACAGCGCCATCCACAGATCCCCCACATAACAGCGCCATCCACAGATCCCCCACATAACAGCGCCATCCACAGATCCCCCACATAACAGCGCCATCCACAGATCCCCCACATAACAGCGCCATCCACAGATCCCCCACATAACAGCGCCATCCACAGATCCCCCATAACTATGTCATACCCAGCCGCGTCAGCGGCTCATATGGGAAAATCCAAGCAAATAGACCTCTAGCACAATTCCCTTAAAATATCGCATCGCACATCGTTATCACAATTTTTAGGGCCCTAATCGCAATCGCACAAAATTCCCATATCGTGCAGCCCTATTAGATATATCACATTACAGGTATTATACAGTCTTTTAAAAGCATATAACTATCCCCCCTGTCCACCTTATAAAGAGCGAAATATAAAGTTTTATAACCTGCATCTGCAGGTCAGCAATCTGCCCAAGGGGCGGCGTTTCATGTGAAAATGCGCCCAGCCAGCCTTCCCAACTGCCGTTCTTAAGCCCCGCCCAGCTCATCATTATTCACTTCGCTGGGCGGCGGCTAGAACTCTCCCCAGTCCCGATCCAGCGCATGGGCAATTCAATCCTCTGGGACGCACTATTAACCCCTTTGAGATGTGAGTGAGCAGAGCTCTGAAGCGCTGCTCTGAACAGTGCATGGCTGAGGCTGCAGCTGCCTTGAAGACGCAGGCTGGTGTGTGTACGCAGGCGCGATCTAACGGCACGGCAGGGTGCAGGCGCAGAAGATTGGGCATGAACGATGCCCGGAGGATTGAATTGCGCAGGCGCAGGATCGGGACTGGGGAGAGTTCTAGCCGCCGCCCAGCGAAGTGAATAATGATTAGCTGGGCGGGGCTTAAGAACGGCAGTTGGGAAGGCTGGCTGGGCGCATTTTCACATGAAACGCCGCCCCTTGGGCAGATTATAAGGTGGACAGGGGGGATACTTATATGCTTTTAAAAGACTGTATAAGACCTGTAATGTCATATATCTAACTATATATGCTGTTTTGGCCTGTCAGTGTCCCTTTAAGCAGCATATAAACACCATTGTGCCTAAATCTAGACACACGTGGCATTTATAGGCTGCCCTCACCACTTTGCAAAAAGGGGGCATGTCATAACTTAAGTGTATCCTCCACAGGCGCAGGTGATATCAAAGACCGAATTAATTCCCCAATGGGTCTTACCACTAGTGTTTACTTCATGACATCATTGCACAATTAGCAATAAAGGTAAAAGATACATGTTACAAAATGACAGCTACCTTTATAAATGATTATTTTAAAGGATGTTAATGCAAACCAGAAAACCCCTTAAAGCAGGGACAGCGGCCCTGCAGCTGTCTGGGCATGCTGGGAGTTGTAGTTTTCCAGCAGCTGGAGGGCTGCAGGTTGGGCATCCCTGCCTTAAAGCAATATTAAATGCAATTAAATGGGTTGTGCCAAGTGTTTAAGTCATCCCCAATCCATACTGTAGGGGAGAACTACCTGATCGCAAGGGTCTGTCTGCTGGGAGCCCCACCGATCACGAGGAAAGGGGTCACGTTCTCATGGTACACAGGTACATGCACACTGCTGCTCCATTCATTCTCTATGGGAGCCCTGTGGATTAAAACCTTGGCACAACCCCTTTAACAATACTCTTAGGCCTCTTTCACACGGGCGTCGCGTGTGAGGGCCGGATAGGAAGAGGGTGCGTTGCGGGAAAATGCACGATTTTTCGGCGCAAGTGCAAAGCGTTTTAATGCGTGCAGTGACGTCACCAAAAAGGTCCTTATTTTTTTCCCAGGTCCTCAAAAGAAGAAGAAAGAAGACAAGCCGGTCTGTGCGAACAAGTGGATTAAGGGGAGTTTAATTTTACATTTTAAATTTAACCCCTCTATCCCTAATTTACTTAGCATTCTGTATTAAGAATGCTATTATTTTCCCTTATAACCATGTTATAAGGGAAAATAATAAAGATCGGGTCCCCATCCCGATCGTCACCTAGCAACCATGCGTGAAAATCGCACCGCATCCGCACTTGCTTGCGATTTTCACGCAGCCCCATTCACTTCTATGGGGCCTGCTTTGTGAGAAAAATGCACAATATAGAGCATGCTGGGATTTTCACCCAACGCACAATTGATGCGTGAAAATCACCGCTCATGTGCAAGCCCCATAGAAATGAATGGGTCCGGATTCAGTGCGGGTGCAATGCGTTCACCTCACGCATTGTGCCCGCGCGGAAATCTCGCCCGTGTGAAAGGGGCCCAAGTGTTTTGCTCACATTCACGGGAGCTCCTCTTTAAGGCCTTTTACCGAACACATGAAAGCTAATCTCTTATGCATCCACACTGTGCACACCAAGCTGAGAATAGAGTTCCAGTTGTAGACGTGCTACAGACATATCCATCTGATACACAAGTTAAGCTATATTTGTATCATTTTAATATGAACTAAAAATAGCCAAAAACAACACATAAAATCCTGTCCTGAAGGCAGTACAGACTAAGGCCTCTTTCACACTTGAGTTGTCCGGATCCGGCGTGTACTCCATTTGCCGGAGGTGCCCGCCGGATCTGTAACACCGCAAGTGAACTGAAAGCATTTGAAGACGGATCCGTCTTCAAAATGCGTTCAGTGTTACTATGGCAGCCAGGACGCTATTAAAGTCCCGGCTGCCATAGTAGTAGTAGTGGGGAGCGGGGGAGCAGTATACTTACCGTCCGCGCGGCTCCCGGGGCGCTCCAGAATGACGTCAGGGCGCCCATGCGATCACGTCATCCATGCGCGTGGGGCGCCCTGACGTCATTCTGAAGCACCCCGGGAGCCGCACGGACGGTAAGTATACTGCTTCCCCGCTCCCCACTACACTTTACCATGGCAAACAGGACTTTAGCCTCCTGGCAGCCATGGTAACCATTCAGAAAAAGCTAAACGTCGGATCCGGTAATGCGCCGAAACGACGTTTAGCTTAAGGCTGGATCCGGATTAATGCCTTTCAATGAGCATTAATTACGGATCCGGCCTTGCGGCAAGTGTTCAGGATTTTTGACCGGAGCAAAAAGCGCAGCATGCTGCGGTATTTTCCCCGGCCAAAAAAACGTTCCGTTCCGGAACTGAAGACATCCTGATGCATCCTGAACGGATTTCTCTCCATTCAGAATGCATTGGGATAATCCTGATCAGGATTCTTCCGGCATAGAGCCCCGACGACGGAACTCAACAACGCAAGTGTGAAAGAGCCCTAAATACTGGTTTATTAAATTCAAGAATAAGACGCTTGATGAATCTACGAAGAGAGGCCGATGCTTATGAATTCTTAAACAAGTGAAATGCACACTAAATTATTTACCTTGCAGCCTGTCATCCACATGACAAAAATGGATATTTATTTCACGGACAGTAAGAATGTGCTGCTTAAAGGCGTATTTCTAGCACCTATACACCTTATTATTCGGATGATTGGTTATTCTGATGAGTCAAGTATGACCCCTCAGGGGAAAATCTAGGGGAATTTTTGAAGACTTGGATTTCGGCCTACATACTTTCCCAAGATGAATAACACTAGTCAGTTTTTCCTGGTTCATACATTGTTATACCCGAAACATATTTAAAAGGGGTGGTCAGATCCCCAAGCTAAAATGAATTAATGGCTAGCATATGTGCAACCTAAAAACCAGAAAGCCACACACCTGTTTACCAAACCCCGTTCCAGCACTGAGGGTCCCTTCTCCGCTGCTTGCAGTCTCCTGGGGAAGGCGATATGTCCCCAAGCGGCATGTAACCACTGAGGCTAGTCAATGGCTGCGGCAGTGCACATGACAATAGATGGGACTTCACATTTTCAGTCCACAGGGGCCAGAAAAAGGAGCAGAACATAAACTCCAAAATACCTCATCCACTTCATTATTACTATACAATGCCGCTGATCTGCAGCATGCAAAAATTGTATGGCAAATCTGCATCAGACTTGACATGTGGGAACATATCTTAAAGCGGACTTATTTGGGGACCATCATGAGCCAATCACAATATTACAGATTATATTACAGACCATGCATTTTTTTTTTTTATTTAAACTAATTTGCAACTTAAACAGCGCTGATCGAAAATATTCTACAGTTGTGTGTCCACCGCTCCTCTGCAAGATTATAGATTGTGCAGTCTGATCTGCAGTTATACTCCGTTCTATCTGTCCCCTACGTCTAAGGCCGCTTTCACACAGTCAGTGATTTCCATCAGTTATTGGCCTCATGCACACGACCGTTTTTTTTTTGCGGTCTGCAAAACGGATTTCCGTTGTTCCGCGATCCGTGACCGTTTTTTCTTCCGTGGGTTTCCTTGATTTTTGGAGGATCCACAGAAATGAAAAGTAAAAAAAAAAACTAAGTCAAGTTTGCATTGAAAATGATAGGAAAAACGGACACGGATCACGGACGCGGATGACCATCTTGTGTGCATCCATGATTTTTCACGGACCCATTGACTTGAATGGGTCCGTGAACCGTTGTCCGTGAAAAAAATAGGACAGGTCATATTTTTTTCACGGACTGGGAAAACGGATCACGGATGCGGAAGCCAAACGGTGCATTTTCCGATTTTTCCACGGACCCATTGAATGGGTCCGCGAAAAAAATAATAGAGAACGGAACAACGGCCGCGGATGCACACAACGGTCGTGTGCATGAGGCCATTGTCGGCCAAAACCAGGTCCAACAACAGGTGCAAGTCTTTCAACTTTACCTTATTTCTACTATAAGCTTTGATTTTTGGCTCACAAATCATTTATAGAAATCACTGACCAAACACTAGGCCTCATGCACACGACCATATTATGGGACCGCATATGATCCACATTTTTGGCGGATTGCACGTGCAGGGTTGCCAAAGTTTTTCTTTTTTTCTGGACAACTTATCCAAAAATCACGGACAGCCAACATTTTTTACGGACAAATTGGAAAACCATAATGAATGATAAAGATTATTAGTAATACATGTCTACAGCTCAATATACTGATAAGAACTCATTACCATTTACTGTGAGCTGTAAAATAAGGATAATTACCACCAAAATCTAGTCAAGTACCAGCAGCCTAAATGAAAAATAAATAAATCATGGACACAATTTTTTTCCACGGGGACAGGAAAAAAGTTGCCTGTTTTTACGGACTGTCCAGAAATTTCTGGATGGTTGGCAACCCTTCGCACATGGACATATCATATCTATGGAGACGGCAAAAATGCAGACACCACGAGAATGTAATTTGTGCAGTCGTAGAGCATGACCTATTCTTGTCTGTTTTGTGAGCAAGAATAGGTATTTCTATAATAGGGGCCAAGGAAAGTGTGGGATGCACATGGCCAGTATATGTATTTCACAGATTCGCTGTTTGCAAAACGGTAACGGCTACGAGCACGAGGCCTTAGGTTGAGTATAGATCTAGAATTTTTGTAGCACTTTTAATTGATTTTAAGTAGTGATCTACAGCTGTAGTCCAAAGCCTGACTTGTGTGCAATCTCGTGGAAAAAGTCTACATGTAGCAATAGCCTTGCTAATATACATTTGGAATGTTAGCATCTATCAGACCTCTCTGGCACCACTTACATTAAAGGGGACCTCTCACCTCTCCACGTTTAGTAACTATTTGCACTCCCTA
Organism: Bufo bufo; assembly: GCF_905171765.1. Lineage (NCBI taxonomy): Eukaryota > Metazoa > Chordata > Amphibia > Anura > Bufonidae > Bufo > Bufo bufo. The sequence continues at coordinate 396,042,049 of NC_053390.1, forward strand.
TGTAACAACTCTGAAGCATCTATTTAAATACCGTATTTTTCGCCCTATAAGATGCACCGGCCCACAAGACTCACCTAGGTTTTAGAGGAGGATAATAATAAAAATATATTATCAGATATCAGACCCTCAGTGTTAATAAGACCCCAACAAGACCTCAGATCAGACCCACAATCAGACCTCAGCTCAGACCCCAATGTGAATGACCCCCAATCAGACCTCATATCAGCCCCCACTGCCTCTCATATTAGCCCCCATTGCCTCATATCAGCCCTCAGTATCCCCCATTGCCGCTCATATTGGCCCCCAGCAGCCCCCATTGCCTCATATGAGCCCTCTGTAGCCCCCATGGCCTCATATGAGCCCTCTGTGGTCCCCCATTGACTCTAATATTGCCCCATATGAGCCCTCAGGAGCCCCCATTGCTTCATAGGAGCCCTCTGTAGCCCCCTATTGCCTCTCATTTTGGCCCCCAGCGCCTCATGTTTAATAAAAAGAAATAAACCACTTACCTCTCCTGCTCTTGGACGCCGCCGCTCCTCACCGCCCGCTCTCTGTCTTCCTCCTGCTGTCGGCTGTGCTGTGAACCGAAGCGCACAGCGTGAGGTCACAGAGCGCCCTCACGCCGTGCGCAGCCACTGGACAGCCAAGGACCAGGAAGCGGTGGATACTGAGCCTTCACTGCTTCTTGGTCCTCCGGTACTAATGAGCGCTCATTAGTATTCGCCCCATAAGATGCAGGGAAAAATGCGCCTTATGGGGCGAAAAATACAGTAATTTATGTTGTGACATTCCTTTATTATTCTTGCGAGAAGTTTATTTATTATTTATATTAGGGTTTATGTCCTTGCACAGTCTGACATTATTCAATCAGCGCCGTCAGTGTCAGACTGTGCAGGGGCACAAACCCAACTGGCAATACCCAATAGGAGATTTATTGCAGACTGCTGGCAATTCATTCATAAACTTCTAAAACGAATAATACAGGAATGGCATACCAGAGTTTAAGGGAGCAAAGTTTTGGACATATAAAAATCCAAGAACTCAAGGGCAACCGGCGTAAGGTTGTCCGTTAATCCTGCTGAAAAAGGCAGAATTATATTGTCTTTAGCCATTATTTTTTAAAGGGGTTGTCTCACTTCACCAAATGGAATTTATCTTGTAGATAAAGTTCATACAAGGCACATACTAATGTATTGTGATTGTCCATATTTCTTCCTTTGCTTAGTTCATTTTTCCATCACATTATACACTGCCCGTTTCCACGGTTAAGACCAACCTGTAATCCAGCATCAGCGGCCGTGCTTGCACACTATAGGAAAAGGTGCCAGCCTCTCTGGTGCACATAGGCCGACGCTTTTTCCTATAGTGTGCAAGCATGCCCACTGCTGCTGGATTGCAGGTTGGTTGTAACCATGGAAACTAGCAGTGAATAATGTAATAATTGTATTAACTTTGTCTACATGATAAATGCCATTTGCTGAAGTGAGACAAGCCCTTTAACCTGTTAATCGAGCAGCTAGTTAAGAAGACGACTAGAAATAGATTTCCATTTTTACATTGAAACCTGTCACAGATTCATTCAGTTACCACTAAACCCTTTCAGTGAACTGCGCTCTAGCAGCTCTGCTATGTATTTACTCCTAACCACAATTGGTTTTGTACGGAGCTTTACAAAAGTACAAAGCACATTGTAATAACAGTGTTACTGGCCATCTATAACCAAATTGGCTGAAATAAAGAGAAAGCCTAAGACATTAGGGGGAGATTTATCAAACCTGGTGAAAAGGAAAACTGTCCATTGCAACCAATCAGATTCCATTTTTCATTTTCTAAAAGGAGCTCCTAAAAATGAAAGGTGGAATCTGATTGGTTGCTATGAGCAACTAAGGATCCTTTTACATGGACTAATGTGTCAGGCAATTATCAGGAATGACTCAGACATTCCAGATAATTGCCTGAGCTGAGGTACTAGCTGAATTTACATGTATTAGTCATCTCTGCTGTATGGGGACAAGCGATCACTAGATAGATCGCTTATCCCCATAGAAAATCAGTATTCCTGGGCAGCAGATCAATGTTTGGACAGCACAATCTGCTGCACAGAATTTTTTTTTTGGTACTGACAGAATTAGGCTACTTTCACACTTGCGGCAGGATGGATCCGACATGCTGTTCACCATGTCGGATCCGTCCTGCGGCTATTTCGCCGTGCCGCGGCTCCATCCCCATTGACTATAATGGGGGCGGAGCTCCGGCGCAGCACGGCGAAAGCCGCCGGACGAAAAAGCCTGACATGCAGTCATTTTAGTCCGGCGGCCTTTCGCCGTGCTGCGCCGGAGCTCCGCCCCCGTCCCCATTATAGTCAATAGGGACGGAGCGGCGGTCCGGCGGCACGGCGAAATAGCCGCAGGACGGATCCGACACGGTGACCAGCATGTCGGATCCGTCCTGCCGCAAGCGTGAAAGTACCCTTACGCGGTCACCCGATGAACAAGTGTCCATCAGGTCATCACCAGCACCTTTTACACAGACTAATTATAGGGAATGAGCGTTTATACAAACGAACAAAGCTTGTCCCCAATAATTAGCTCAAAAGTGGTTCAGTCTTATAGTGGTCTAGAAAAGTAAAGGGATTCAATTCTGGTGGTCTATGATAGTAAGGTGAGGGGGATTAATGTACGGATTGTTAATAGTCAAGGTCAGTGAGGGGATTAAATCCAGTATCTTTGGTGGTATAGGGAATTGAAGACAATCCCTGTTGGAGAGTAGTAGAAGGGGATATATTGTATACACAGTGTCCGGCGGTTATTCACCTCTCCAGGCTGCAGTACTGCCCGTGCTGTAACTTCCTGTTTATTTCCTGCACTGACCATAGAGAGGCATAAAGGGAGAGGATAGAGAGGACTGTGCAGCTGTAACTATACAGCTGCATAGTTCTCTCTTTGATGGAACAGAGCAATTTCCTGGCTTACAGACCATTATACTTGCATCACTTTTTTACATCTTTCTCAGAATAGTTTTTACAATACTTTTTACTGCTGAACATCCACACAAATGTGCAAATGTGATCAGTAGACATTGCTTTCCAATTACAAATTGACAGTATACTATATTCCTAATGTTTATGAATACAGAAATAATAGGTCTGTGTAGACAGTCAGATCTTATATAGTGCCATGTTCGCTGCTGTTAAACACTATTGTTCCAACTCAAAAATGCAGCTGTCAAAAGAATCACTGACCTGTGACTACTGTATTTTCATGGGGCTGAAAGAAGTACACAGTATCACGTCTGAGGAATGCTGAATATAAAAACTATTATTGATAGCAATATCTGTGGTCCTTGCTTCTGTTCAATCCTATCATCTGAATCCATGTTACATCAATGAATTTAGTGCAGGTTAACCACAGGTAAAGCTTTAAAAGGGAATAGGTCATCAGCAAATGACCTGCTGTTTAAATCACTTTTTTCATGTAACATATTTCTAAATAATTGTTGATGGTGTTATAAGAACCATCTTTAATTTTCCATGTGATTTTTTATATTTAAAACTAAAACCAAAAATCCTGCATTTTTTGCACTGGCCACTATATCTGATAATTGGTGCCACTTCTTGGTTTACACAGACTACTTTACTGCAGTTAACTCATTCTAATCCTGCCTGTAATGAAATCATTGTGTATGTATGTAGATAAGACAGGGTCCACCATTTACAGTAGGTTATTGACAGACCTTACAGTATCTAATCTTTCCTTGTACAATGACCTCTGCACAGGTCACAGAGCATGCCTAGAAAACTCTCCTATAGAAGTCAATAGGGTCCCCTCCTGTCCATTGCGTCTATGGACCAATTTTTTTTAAAGCTATGTAAATGCATTTAAAACAGCCTAGGCAAGATGGCAGCCCCTATAATAACGTTCAGGAAATAAATAAAAATTCTACAAAATCTGAAAAAAAACAATTCAAAAAAATTATTAGAAAAAAGGATATGTATTTTTATCCGATTTTAACTGGCAGATAAAATTTTTAGCAACACATTTCCTCTAAGGTACATTTACATAGGCTATAACTTGCTGCACAATCCATAGTAAAATCCGCTTTTGCTCCATTTTGGTAGATTTTCCATGGACTACAACCTATGCATTGAAAGGGTGACCGACTGTAAAAATCCGCTAAATAGATATGCTGCGCATTTAATCCACAGCATGTGGAGGTCATAAAATCCTATATGCGTTGTCGCCATGCCCTTAAAAAGGTTATCCCACAAAAAATATTTTACAGTTTTCAAACCAGCACCTGGATCTGAATACTTTTGTAACTGCATGTAATAAAAGATTTGCATAGCCACTGAGTTATTCAATGAAATCTGTATAGCGCCACCTGCTGTTTGTGTTTTTTACTTATTTCTTTGTCCTGCTCACTGAGATGGCCGCACATACTCAGTTTCATCCTTCAACTGCCTCCTGATTTTTGATAGGGAGACCATGGACACGCCCCCTAAGCTGCAGCAGAAAAGACACTCCCCTTGAGCAGAGCAATGAAGTGGAGAACTCTGGATCCATGTGAGGTACAGAGCTGGATCTGGCTTTGTTAGAAAGAGATTGCCATGTACTGTATGATGTCTGATTTTCATCTTTTACATTAGTCATGGCTAGTGTTGGCCCGTACCAAACTTTACGATTTTTGGTACCTGGATCCGAACTTTGCCGGAAAAGTTCGGGTTTGAGTTCGGAGTTCGGGCATTTAATAAAGCTTGTTGAAAGGCTGCAGGGCAGCCAATCAACAAGCTTTTAAGCTGTGTACCCGCAGAAGCCATCACAGCCATGCCTACTAATGGCATGGCTATGATTGGCCAGTGCATCATGTGACCCAGCCTCTATATAAGCTGGATCACGTGTAGCATCGCCCATCAGCTCTCAGTAGTGACGGGACAGAAAGCAGGCAGCCGAAGTGAGGGACAGTGTTAGTGCGATATCTTGTGGGTGCAATACACTATCTTTGCACCCCTGACACAGAAAGATCATCATAAATCTGGCTGTTAATTCTGTGGGTGACCTACAGCAATTTTTTGTGTGGGTGCAATGCAACATTGTACCTTGTACCCCTGACACACAAATATAATAGTTAATCTGTCTGTTAGGTGCACGCCATATACCCATTTATTGCGTGAAATACACCTGCACTGCATACGTGACAGGGAAATTGATATAGTTAATCCGACTGTTAGTTAGGTGCACGTCATATATCCATTTATTGCGTGAAGGATACCTGCACTGCATACGTGACAGGGAAAATAATATAGTTAATCTGTCTGTTAGTTCAGTGGGTGACCTCAAAGAATGAGGAGAGGATCAAATAAAAGACATGGCCCTGGTCGTGATGCTTCTGGGGTTGGTGGAGCTCCTGTTGCACGGAGAGGACGTGGTCGATCTGTGCCAGCTACACGGCCAAATGAAACACGTTTGTCAGGTGCACGTAGGCGAAAGAACGTTCAGCGTTATTTTGTAGGCCCGAATACCGGTGTACAAATGGTGAGGCCAGAACAAGTAGAGGCGGTAGTAGATTGGGTAGCTGACAGGGCCTCCAATTCCTTCACATTGTCTCCCACCTGGTCCCCTGCTGAAAACGCAGAATTGGCACCTGCAGTCCATGGGCATCTGTCTTTCACCTCAGCCCCTTGCAAATCAGCCAAGCAGTCTGAGCCCCAAGTCATGCAGCAGTCCCTTATGCTTTTTGATGACTCTGCTGGCAGGGTTTCCGAGGGCCATCCACATAGCCCTGCTCCAGAAGTGGAAGAGATGCACTGATGCCCAACCACTTATGTTTCAGGATCTGGACATGGGAGGACCATCGCAGCACATCTTTGATGATGACGAAACACAGGTGCCAGCTGCTGCGGCTTTCTGCAGTGTGCAGACCGGCAAAGAGGGCAGGGGTGAGGATTAGGTGGAAGATGATGTGGAGGATGATGAGGTCATAGACCCCACATGGAATCAAGGTCATGCGAGTGACGTGTGCAGTTCAGAGGGAGGAAGAGGTGGTGGTCACACAGCACCAGCACAGCAGAAGAGGGAGCAGGGTGCAAAAGCAGAGTGTCCATCCCCTAGCCAGTACGCCTCCTACTGCCCACCGCACCCAGGGACTGAGCACACAAAAGTCAGCTCCAAGGAGTTCCCTGGCGTAGCAGTTCTTCAGACAATGTGCTGACGACAAAACGCGAGTGGTTTGCACGCTATGCAATCAGAGCCTGAAGCGAGGCATAAATGTTCTAAACCTGAGCATCACCTGCAGGACCAGGCATCTAAATGCAAAGTACGAGCTGCAGTGGAGTAAACACCTAAAAAACCACGGAAGATCTCAGGCTCCTCCTGGTCCCTCTTCTGCTGCAGTCTCGGCCTCTTCCTCCACCTGCCACACCGCAAACAGAGCATGTGGCATCTCCCAAACACTGGAGACAAAGAGGAAGTACCCCCCTACCCAACTGCGATCCCTGGCCCTGAATGCCAGAATTTCAAAATTCCTGGCCTTTGTAATGCTGCAATTCCGTCCGTCTTTTAAAAAACGTATGGCGGTGGCTGTCCCACAGTACGTGGTTCCCAGCCGCCACCACTTTTCCAGGCGAGCCATCCACGCCCTGCACAACCAAGTGGCGGACAAAATTAGGTGTGTACTGCGCAACGCTATCTGTGGCAAGGTCCACATAAACACCAATACGTGTACCAGTAAGTACGGGCAAGGACGTTATATCTCCCTAACTGCACACTGGGTAAATGCCCGCTGGGCCTGAGGCAGATAGCAGTTTGGCGCATTTCTTTCCGCCACTGAGGATTGCAGGATGTTTCTCTTTGCCTCCTGTTGCCTCATCCTCCTAATCTGGTTAGCGTAACACCTTCACCACCAACTTCAGCACAGCCAGGGGGAAACGACAGCAGGCTGTTTTGAAACATCTGTTTGGGGGGAAAAAACCCACACTGCACAGGAGCTGTGGACGGGCATGGAACAACAGACCGATGAGTAGTTGGTGCCACTGAGCCTCAAGCCCGGCCTGGTGGTGTGCAATAATGGGGTAAAATCTCGTAGCAGCTCTGGACCTAGCCGATTTGACGCACATCCCTTGTCTGGTGCATGTGCTGAATTTGGTGGTGCAGAGGTTCCTGAAAAATTATCCCGATATGTCAAAGCTGTTGCAGAAAGTGCGGTTCGTCTGTGCGCGCTTTCGGCATTCTCACCCTGCTGCTGCTGCTCGTCTGTCTGCGCTGCAGCGTAACTTCGGCCTTCCCGCTCACCGCCTCATATGCGACGTGCCCACAAGATGGAACACCATCTTGCACATGCTGGAGAGACTGTGCGAGCAGCAGCAGGCGATAGTGGAGTTTCAGCTGCAGCATGCATGGGTGAGTCGCTCTGCGGAACAGCACCACTTCACCAACGAGTGGGCCTCCATACGGGACATGTGTGCCGTGTTGTGCTGTTTTGAGTACTCCACCAACATGGCCAGTGCCAATGATGTAGTCCTCAGCGTTACTATCCCACTTCTAGGTCTCCTTGATAAAAACGCTTCGGGCGATGATGGAAGAGGATGTGGCACAGGAGGAAGAGGAGGAGGGATCATTTCCACGGTTATCAGGACAGTCATTCACAAGTGGCTCGGATGGTGGGTTCCTGCACCAAGAGAGGCCAGGTACACAATTGTCCAGCCACGGCACAGTTCTGGAGGATGAGGAGGAGGAACCGTATTCACAGCAGGGTGGCACCCAAAGCAGCTCATGGGCATCACTGGAGCGTGGCTGGGGGATACAGAGGACACAGACGATACACCTCCCACAGAGGACAGCTTAACCACATGCTAACCAGTGCTTATCACTGAGTGGCCACCCTGCTGGATCCCCGCTACAAGGACAACGTGCCGTCCTTAATTCAGTCACTGGAGCGTAATTGGAAGATGTGCGAGTACAAGCACACGCTGGTAGACACTCTGCTGATGGCATTCCCACCTGACACCGGGGGCTCAGTGGAAGCACAAGGCGAAGGCAGAGGAGGAGGAAGAAGTAGCCAATGCAGCTGGGGCACGGCACCCCCCCCCCCCCCCCCCTTCCCCAAAGGGAGAGTTAGCATGGCCGGAATGTGGAAAAGCTTTGTCAGCACGCCACAACAACCAGCACCACCAGCTGATATGGAACGTCTTAGCAGGAGGCAGCATTTCAGCAACATGGTGGGGCAGTATGTGTGCACACGCCTACACGTACTGAATGATGGGTCTGCCCCATTCAACTTCTGGGTCTCCAAATTGGGCACATGGCCTGAGCTTGCCCTTTACGCCTTGGAAGTGCTGCACTGCGGCCAGTGTATAGTCCAAACGTGTGTTTAGCACGGCAGGGGGGGGTAATCACAGACAAGCGCAGCCGCCTGTCCACAGCCAATGTGGACAAGCTTACATTAATTAAAATGAACCAGGCATGGATCCCACAGGACTTGTCTATTCTGCACAAGGTACGAACAAGTATACCGGCCACACCCAGCCATTGTTATACTCCAGCGCACTTTCTCTTTGTTTTCTTTTTTATATTCCCAATGTTTTGGGGTCTTCCTAAATTTATAAAAATAAAAACATAAAAACTACAAAAATAGTGTTGGCTACCTCCTCCTACTCCACCACTGCTTCCACCTACACCCCCACCGCCTCCTCAACCTCCTACTCCACTTTGACCTCCGCCTCCTAGTCCAAGATCATTATTTTTAACTTTTTTTAAATTCTATGTTATTTTAATTCATTTCCCTATCCACATTTGTTTGCAGGGCAATTGTCCTGCTCTTACCCCTAATTGGCTTCCTTTTGCAGCCCTCTAGCCCTTTCTATGAGTTTTTTAGAGCCATTTTAGTGCCCCAAAGTTCGGGTCCCCATTGACTTCAATGGGGTTCGGGGGCAAGTTCGGGTCCCGAACCCGAACTGTACGTTGAAGTTCCCTAGTCATGGCATAATCCCTTTCATTTCCCGGTAAAGTAACTTCATTTTTGAAAAACTGCAAGCTGTGACCCAACCAGAATCCGTACCTATACATACACTCACCTAAAGAATTATTAGGAACACCATACTAATACGGTGTTGGACCCCCTTTTGCCTTCAGAACTGCCTTAATTCTACGTGGCATTGATTCCACAAGGTGCTGATAGCATTCTTTAGAAATGTTGGCCCATATTGATAGGATAGCATCTTGCAGTTGATGGAGATTTGAGGGATGCACATCCAGGGCACGAAGCTCCCGTTCCACCACATCCCAAAGATGCTCTATTGGGTTAAGATCTGGTGACTGTGGGAGCCATTTTAGTACAGTGAACTTATTGTCATGTTCAAGAAACCAATTTGAAAGGATTCGAGCTTTGTGACATGGTGCATTATCCTGCTGGAAGTAGCCATCAGAGGATGGATACATGTTCTCATTCTGTTTACGTCAAATTCGGACTATACCATTTGAATGTCTCAACAGAAATCGAGACTCATCAGACCAGGCAACATTTTTCCAGTCTTCAACAGTCCAATTTTGGTGAGCTCATGCAAATTGTAGCCTCTTTTTCCTATTTGTAGTGGAGATGAGTGGTACCCGGTGGGGTCTTCTGCTGTTGTAGCCCATCCGCCTCAAGGTTGTGCGTGTTGTGGCTTCACAAATGCTTTGCTGCATACCTCGGTTGTAACGAGTGGATATTTCAGTCAACGTTGCTCTTCTATCAGCTTGAATCAGTCGGCCCATTCTCCTCTGACCTCTAGCATCCACAAGGCATTTTTCCCACAGGATGTTTTTCCCTTTTCACACCATTCTTTGTAAACCCTAGAAATGGTTGTGCGTGAATATCCCAGTAACTGAGCAGACTGTGAAATACTCAGACCGGCCCGTCTGGCACCAACAACCATGCCACGCTCAAAATTGCTTAAATCACCTTTCTTTCCCATTCTGACATTCAGTTTGGAGTTCAGGAGATTGTCTTGACCAGGACCACCCCCCTAAATGCATTGAAGCAACTGCCATGTGATTGGTTGACTAGATAATTGCATTAATGAGAAATAGAACAGGTGTTCCTAATAATTCTTTAGGCGAGTGTATAACCAAAGCTTCATTTTACCTTGCAATCCATTTGTCTAGCTCCTGTGTGAGCCTGCAAAACACAGAGTATCATGGGGCCTGATCTTCCCTCACAAAACTACGATCCCCACAATCCCTAGCTTTCCTGCTGTGAGTTTGTGATTGTTCATGAGTGTTGATGTTTATTGACTGGCTGGCTGATATTAAAGTGCAGTCATGCCCCCTCTTCTCAGTAATCACCAGCACACTAATACGCCCTTTGTTTCACAAGACAGTTAGCTAGAGAACTGATAGCAACACACTGAGCATGCTCGACCTAACAAAGGCTCAGAATGATAGGTCGATGCCATGGTAATTTATGAGGAAACACACTGGGTAGCAGAGGAAGAAAACTACTTTTATAACTACTGAACGGTGAGTATGTGAAATTTACATTATATTACGTAATTATTGATGATGAATTAGTCTAAAACATAAAAGTTATATTTATGGTAATCGGAATTTAAAGGGAGTCTGTCACCACAATTTGCCCTTATAGACCACTTACATAGCACTGTAGCATTACTATAGATCAGTCAAATGGTACCTTTGTCTCTTTGTTTGGATGTTCACCAGGGGCAAAAACTGTTTTATTCATATGTAAATGAGGGCTCGCAAGTGCCCAGGGGCAGCGTTCGGGCTGTAAGTGCCCAGGCCGCTCTTCCTTCTTCTCACATAACCCCTCCCCAGCCTGTTGCTTGGCCTGCCCTGTAAGCCTCTTACGCCATCCAGTGTACTGGCCGATATCCTGCCCGCGCATGCGCACTGCATGGAATGATGCTGCTGTCCACAATGGTCACAGTGCGCATGCGCCGGCGGGATATCGGCCAGTACACTGGATGACGTAAGAGGCTTACAGGGCAGGCCAAGCAACAGGCTGGGGAGGGGTTATGTGAGAAGGAAGACCGGCCTGGGCACTTACAGCCCGAACGCCGCCCCTGGGCACTTGCGAGCCCTCATTTACATATGAATAAAACTCAGTTTTTGCCCCTGGTGAACATCCAAACAAAAAGACAAAAAGGTACCATTTGACTGATTTATAGTTATGCTACAGTGCTATGTAAGTGGTCTATAAGGGCAAATTGTGGTGACAGACTCCGTTTGAATTCCGATTAACATAAATATAACTTTTATGGTTTAGACTAATTCATCATCAATAATTACCTAATATAATGTAAATTTCACATACTCACCGTTCAGTAGTTATAAAAGTAGTTTTCTTCCTGTGCTACCCAGTGTTTTTCTTCATAAATTACCATGGCATCGACCTATCGTTCTGAGCCTTTGTTAGGTCGAGCATGCTCAGTGTGTTGCTATCAGTTCTCTAGCTAACTGTCTTGTGAAACAAAGGGCGTATTAGTGTGCTGGTGATTACTGAGAAGAGGGGGCATGACTGACTATAATATCAGGCAGCCTTGAGTTTTCCTTGAGTTTTTCCCTTAGTTACGGCTGTTTAAACATTTACAATATGAGGACCTCCTCAAGATGGCTCCTCTGCCAGTTCTCTGAGGCCAAAACTGCCTTCTCTCACTTCCCTAACACACTTGCTGTAGCCAGCAGCTTCCTGCTAACCAATCAGGCTGGATTACTGAGTGACACGCCTCCTCACTCTGAAGCATAATGCAGGCATGCAGCGTGAAGGACCGCCCCTCTGTCTTCCTGTCTTCTTAGCCGGAGACAGATGAGCCATAGCAACTGTCTTTTAAGGGAGCAGTGGAAAGGGACAGGAGACATTAATGAAAGCTGTTATTATAAGGTAATTACAGATCTTTTGACAATCATTGACAGACTAACTCAGGTATACATGCCTAGCTCTAATAAACTAGCAAATAATAAAAATGGCAGTTACACTTTAACCTGAAGGTACAACACTTGAACAGGGATTCAGTACATCTTATAAAGAGATAGATAGGCAAAAAATAAGTCCTCATATGGTTTTAATCGATGGAAAAATAAAAATGTTCTAGCTCCTGGAAGGTGGAAATAAAAAAATAAAAAAAAAGAACAACTGGCTGTGGCGCCAAGGGATTAATGGAGGAATAACAAATAGAATAGCAATGTCTTACTGGACGTGTAGTATTGTAATATACTCTGCTACTGGTCTTGCATGTACTGTTTTTATTAGAGTATAGCTTATGCCTCTGCAGCTGAAATATAGCCTAAGAGCTGTGAGAGGTTAACATGAATCACTCCCCGAAGCCCAATGCCTTGTGCTCTGGTTACTATGGTAACAAGAGACACTGGAGATTCTAGAAATATTGATGGCGTTTAACAATTAAAACATTTTTATTTGGCTTGGACACTGAACACTGCTGATTACAGTAGAACACAGTCTGGGTAAAGAAGCATTCCTTTTACTGGATGTTGATTAGGCTTCGGTCACATCACCGTTCAGCCTTTCCGTTCTCCTGTTCCGTTTAGGAGCAGGAGAACGGAAAGCACGGATTCGGCTCATAACTGAGCCCAATGGAACCTAAGGACCCCATAGACTATAATGGGGTCTGTTAGGTTTCCTCTCAGAAGATGATTTTGGAGCGGAGACAAAAGTTGTGCATGCAAGAAAAACAATCCGCTATTTAACAGAAATAGTGTGCTGCTGTTTAATTGCTGCATTGTATTAACTTTGTTAAATTTGTTCTTCAAGTCAATGTGGATATTTATGTGCATATCCAAAGACTCAGTCTATTACAATTTAATATTAACACGAATGCCTGGGAAACCCAAAGAGGTCTCCGATGACGTAAGCCTATGTATAGGATGGGGGGGGGGGAGGGGTGCATAATCAGTTGTTTTTCTCTATCACGATTTATTGGTTCTGATAATTTCATCCTTTAACAAAAACAAACAAAAACAAAAAACAGGCTGCCTGTCCATGAAGATCTCTCGCTCTCTCTTCTATCCAAATCAGGCTGATCTTAAGCCCTTTTATGTGGGCTGAGACAGCAGGCAATGTTCGGGAAGGATTGATCCTATGAAAATTGGTTTGAAACTGCCCTTTACACACACACAGGGAGGAATTTATAATTCCCTCATGCCAGTTTTCAAGCATTAAAGGGTCGCAAACCCTGTGTTTGAAACTTCCTTAAACTCCCACTGTACCAAAACCGAAGCACAAGTGGCATTTCTACGATGTCCTCCCCACTTTCCGACACGGGGGCATGGTGAGGACGGGGAGAGGCAAAGCCAGAAGGACTGGCACAGTTACCTTCTTTTATGGCAGTTTTATGGTATAAAGTAAGAGTGAAATCTAAAGCAGCTCCGAGCTGCCATAAATTTCAGTTTAGGAGCACTCCCTGCCGGGGATGCGCTTAAAGGGGTTATCCAACCCCTATAATGACCCCCCTAATGCCTGGGCCCCTCATATAGATCATACTTACCTTGCTCCCCAGCACACCCTCAGTGCCGTCACTGAATCTCCCCATAGAGCGGATCAAAACATCCGGCAATGGGGGGCAGCCAATAGCAGGCCGCGATGGGGACGAGCCTCCATAGCATCGCTGGTGATGCTAGGGAGGTTTGTCCCAGTCATGCCCCCCCCCCCCCTTCCCCATATGTTTCGATCCGCGTGATGGGGAGATGCAGCGGCGGTCGTGCATCAGGAGTGACGCGGGTGCCGGGAGCGGGGTAAGTATCATCTATACGAAGGGCCCACGCATTAGGGGGGGGGGGGGGGTCATTATAGGGGTTGGAAGCCCCTTTAATTTATGACAAGATCAATGCAGGAGATCAAGACCCTCTCCCCTCTATTTTGTTAGGACAGAACCAATTCTCATCTTCCTCATCTCTTATACTCGTCATAAAATAAAATCTTTCTGTTCTCTATAATTGATGTGTCTTTCAGGAATCTTTAGACCACATTTCTATGAAAACATTGGCCCGCATTTACTATTGTGGCTGCACTTGAATTGTAGGGTAATTTTTTGGTACAATTTAACACATCTCATTTTAGACATTTTTAAGAAGCAAGTAACCCAAAAAGAATTATCAACGGCAGAGCAGGTAAAGGGCTTAAGAAAGTCTTAAGATGCGCCATTGTGCAACAAAACTCTGCTGCAAATCAAGCCAGCAGATCGGTGGTGTAAAGTTACACAACAGTGCCTACAGAGGCACCAAATTTCTCCTCCAGCACCTTCATAAATCTGTTCAGTCCGCAAAACAACGATGCGCAAAAAGTATGGATGACGTCCTTTTGGCATCCGTATTGCATCCGTTTTTTTTGCAGATCCATTGTAACAATGCCTATGCTTGTCCGCAAAACATAGAAACATAGAATGTGTCGGCAGATAAGAACCATTTGGCCCATCTAGTCTGCCCAATATACTGAATACTATGGATAGCCCCCGGCCCTTATCTTATATGAAGGATGGCCTTATGCCTATCCCATGCATGCTTAAACTCCTTCACTGTATTTGCAGCTACCACTTCTGCAGGAAGGCTAATCCATGCATCCACTACTCTCTCAGTAAAGTAATACTTCCTGATATTACTTTTAAACCTTTGCCCCTCTAATTTAAAACTAGGTCCTCTTGTAGCAGTTTTTCTTCTTTTAAATATTCTCTCCTCTTTTACCTTGTTGATTCCCTTTATGTATTTAAAAGTTTCTATCATATCCCCTCTGTCTCGTCTTTCTTCCAAGCTATACATGTTAAGGACCTTTAATCTTTCCTGGTAAGTTTTATCCTGCAATCCATGTACTAGTTTAGTAGCTCTTCTCTGAACTCTCTCCAAAGTATCAATATCCTTCTGGAGATATGGTCTCCAGTACTGAGCACAATACTCCAAATGAGGTCTCACTAGTGCTCTGTAGAGCGGCATGAGCACCTCCCTCTTTCTACTGGGACAAGAAAAGGACATGCTCTATATTTTTTGCGGGGCTACGGAACAGACAATGCTGTCCGCATTTGTTGCGGACCCATTGAAATGAATATGTCCTCTTCCTATCCCAAAAAAAACGAAAAATAAAATAAAATAAAAAACACACGGAACGGACACAAAATACATTCGGGTGCATGTAGCCTAAAACTGATACCTTTAATGTAGGATTCCTTTTATATTTCAAAGCTATCAATAGAAAGGGCCCTCTCATCCGCAAAAAGGACAAAAGTAGGGCTTGCAATGGCCCCATTAAACTGTGTAGGTCAGTGTGCTATCAGTTTTAAAAATGGATAGCACACAGAAAAATATATGGTTATGTGCATGAGCCTAATGATCTCCCAAATGTATTAAAGTGGTTATTATATTTGGTGCATCTTTAAACTGCTCGTCTACATTTTAGTCACAACTAGTAAATCTTCCCCAATACAGATTCGGGAAGTTGCACACTAGCATTAGCCGGCTGACTCGCACCAAAAAATAAAGCCAAAATTTTAACAAATCCCACAAATTCTTCCCCTAATACAGTCCTTCATTTTGATCCTTGTTGGTATGTAGACTGATACTTCAATATGAATTGCATATTGAAGAATCCTTTCATGAGATCCGCCATTTCCCAGAGATGGGACCTACACCTATCGGACATGTATGGCATATCGATAGGATATGCTTTAAATGTCCAAATGGGACATTCCCTTTACCAAGTGTGTTCTCTGCAGGAGTACATACAGTCAATCCTGCAGATTGACCAAAAAAAATAAAAGTTATCTCCAGTTTATTCCTACCGTTCGTTTCTCATTTTACTGTGCCACAATTTATAGGGAATGTCAACCTGTTCATAAAGGTTAGTCTGGTGGGGGTCTGACAGGTAGCTCCCTTGGTCTGTCCACTCTTTACTGCTTCTCACTTGGTTCTAGGTACAACATACCCACCTAGAAATAGAAACTGGTATCCCAAGGTGATCAACCCATGCCAACCAATCTCTGCATGGATACTCCTTCACTGTGTACCAGAAAGGGAGCAGAACTAAGGTCAGTACCTTCAACAGTACAGGGCAGATATCCTTCATCTCCGGACGTTATTGCAATTGCAATCCGATGAACAAATCATCTTGGCTAAGAAAAAGAAAACCTTTTATTCAGCTGAGGAGCCACCTAGAGCTAAGATGTACATGAGGAAAGAAGAAGCAGAGGCATGATCTGCTGATGCTACAGTACTGAGTGGGCGATGGGACCCCTCCATTCTCAGAATCAGTGAGGGTCCCAGAGGTCCGATTCCCACCGATCATAAGATAATGGCATAGTCTACCCCTTTAAGCTGGCCCTATGTAGAGAATAAAAGTTAGCAGAGTCTGCTAAGGTCTTCTCATCTGAATGGCCGCCACTGCTGGGGAAATGCTTCGCTGCATTTTAAAAGGGTTATCTCTGATGAGCCAAACACCTTAAATGAGAGGTCGCTGCAGCCCGAGAAGACCTGTGAAGCAGAAGCAATCACAGTTGGAGGAGCAATGATTTATGGTGCCATTTACTCATGTTTCAGCAGCCACAGGTATCGCATTCAGTTTAATGCTAATTACCGTGCTGCACCTGTAATTAAAATTAAATTTCTCTCAGTATGTTCCACTCCTGGTTTGGGGTGAAAAATACTAATGAAAAAATAATAAATAATAATAACAGACCATGTGAAAGGTTTTTTTTTTTCCCATGCAGATTTTTAATTAAATGTTATGAGTGGATTGTAAAGGGTAAAAAATTAAACAGGAAAGTTATACCTCACTTTTTAATCCACTCCTAGTGATTTTTTTTTTTGGGGCTAGTTAAATTAGTTATATAGCGATATATGAAAATATACTTGTGTTACTTACATTGATCCAGCAGTTTATTCAAAAAACGAAGTTTTATCCATATGCAAATTCATCTCTACCAGCAAGTAGGGCGGCTACTTGCTGGTAGCTGCTGCAGAAATCCGCCCCCTCCTCTTGTTGATTGACAGGGCCAGCCGGGATCTCCTCCTCCGGCCAGCCCTGTCGGCATTTCAAAAATCGCGCGCCTGTGTTGAATCGGCGCAGGCGCTCTGAGATGAGGAGGCTCGTCTCCTCAGAACTCCCTCAGTGCGCCTGCGCCGATGACATCACCGAAATAGAAGACGTCATCGGCGCAGGCGCACTGAGGGAGTGCTGAGGAGGCGAGCCTCCTCATCTCAGAGCGCCTGCGCCGATTCAACACGGGCGCGCGATTTTTGAAATGCCGACAGGGCTGGCCGGAGGAGGAGATCCCGGCTGGCCCTGTCAATCAACAAGAGGAGGGGGCGGATTTCTGCAGCAGCTCCCAGCAAGTAGCCGCCCTACTTGCTGGTAGAGACCGAATTTGCATATGATAAAACTTCGTTTTTTGAATAAACTGCTGGATCAATGTAAGTAACACAAGTATATTTTCATATATCGCTATATAACTAATTTAACTAGCCCCAAAAAAAAAAATCACTTTAGTGGGGTGACAGAAGCCCTTTAAAGGGAACCTGTCATCAACCTTATGCTGTCCATACTAACGGCAGTATGAAGTAAAGACAGGTGAGTTGATTTCAGCGGTCTGTCATTTATAAGGTAAAAGTAAGTGGTTGCCGAGAACCAACATCACAATCATTGCAGACTGGGCCTGGAAAAGAGTCCTGGCCACCTGAGAAGAGTCATGGTTATTTATGAATTCCTGCTCTCCTGCCCACCTGCTGATGACTGACAGGCTTCTACCTAGTTTTCTCCCTATCTCTCTAGGAGAGAACTGCCAATCATCAGCAGGTGGGAGTGAGAGCAGGAGATTAGGAATAACCAGGACTCTTCTCAGGTAGATTTTACTCTTTTCCAGGCCTGAGCTGCAATGATGATGATGCTGGTTCTCAGCAACCACTTACTTTTAGCTGATGAGTGACACACCGCTGACATCAGCTTGTCTGTCACTATTTTATGCTGACCTCGGTGAGGTCAGCCTAAAGTTGATGACAGGTTCCCTTTAAAGACTCTACCAACTAAGTCACTTAAAAGCATCCTTAGGAACTAAACTATACATGATACACTGTTCAGTCAAAAAGTTAAGACCGGTTTCACACAGGCATGTTCAATCCGAGAAACGTGCTCCATGTGAGGCTTCATTTCCCAACCGAACTCTGCTCCTCTGACCCAACCTCAAAGCATCATAATGATTTATGGTGCTGCGAGTGCCTGTCTGCGACTTCAGGTCAGAGACGCGCAGAAAGCGCTGGTTGTGATAGATCTCCCCCAATATGCTCCACTGCTGTGTTAATGTCAACGGTGTGTAAGGTTTATTCACACAATGTGGTTGCGCCACTGATTTTACCACTTGGCCTAGAACCTCACAGCAAACACATACAGTTTTAGAGAACACTGTCGCTGTTTTTGTCCTAGCAGCGGAACTGTAGCAACTTGCAGTAAAACTTTGCAGCCAAAAATGCACCATATTGGATTCATTAAAGGGGTTGTCTCACTTCAGCAAACGGCATTTATCATGCAGAGAAAGTTAATAAGACTCATACTAACAGGAGGTCGCACTACTTTTTTTTTCAGAAGAGTAAAAATACTCCTCTTACAATTTGAGGAGTATTTTTAGCCGAGGAGGAGTATGACTTTTGTGGTACTTCATGTATACATATATAACACATAGTCCTATATAACGGTATGAGGCTGCCATTTCTGCACGGAAACCATTACTAGTCTCTATAATGTCTTCTGTGCAGAATTAGCAAATGTAGACAATTTTACATTTATCCAACATCATACACTAAACATGACTACTGCCGCCATAACTGCAAGTTCGAGGCGGGTCCCATTCATTTTAATGGCAGGCGAACCTGAAAAACCTTCAGCTCATATTTGCAGCCAAGAAATAATTACTAGAAGTGCACAAATAGTCTCACAACATGGACAGTGACATACCAGATGTATTATTCGAATTTGCGATCTCCATTCATTTTTTTTTTTCAATGCGAAATATCAGCAATTCAATTTTCGCGTACGCGAATGCGCAAATGCACTATACAGTACCCAAATGCACTATAAAGAAAGTATATAACACCCCGCTTCAATCTGTTTTTTTGGGGGACGACTGGTATATCACACCAGTAGAAATTATTTGTTCCAATAACGCTTGTCCCTCTATATACCTGCAGTATCGCAGCAGAACCGCACACAACTGCCGCACAATACAAATGCACTATAATATACTTTCTAACATAGAACGTATATTATAACATTGTACACGGAAGGCAATCCATTAGAATATACATGAAGATAATAAAACGTAACCTTTAATAATGTTACTATGAGGGTCCATTCACACGTCCGTAAGCGTTTTTGCGGATCCGCAAAACACGGACACCGGCAATCTGCATTACGCAATTTGCAGACCGCACATCGCCTGCACTATAATAGAAAATGCCTTATCTTGTCTGCAATTGCGGACAAGAATAGGACATGTTCTATTTTTTTGCGGAAACGGATGCGGAAGTGCGGATCCGCAAATGCGGATGCGTATAGCACATTCCGGCCCCATTGAAAATTAATGGGTCTGCACCCTTTCCGCAAAATTGCGGAACGGGTGCGGACCCATTTTGCGGACGTGTGAATGGAAAAGATATCCCTCAAAATGAAAATAAATTAAATTAAAGTTAAGCAAAAAGCATAGATGTGGTAGGCAATAACAAGTGCTTGGCGGCACCAAATCAGAAACCATGTGTCCTACCACAATCCGGGGGGGTTCCAGTGCACATCGATGAATCCAGGAGGGAAAGCAAAAAACATTCATCCCTGGGCTAGATGATGATGTGGTATTGAAGGACAGGGTGGGCAAAGAACTGTCCCTGATATTGCCCTACAGGGGGGTGCTATTCTGGCCCTGATAGCCTAACCACAGACCTCCCGCCCTGATAAGAGCGACCCCATCCAGAACCTTACCCTATATAAAAATGGCCCTAGTAAGCCCCTAGGCCCCTGACTTCCAGGTGATCACTATATAGATCTATGTGTTTTTGACTCATTATAAAAGTATATTATAAGTATATCGCACCCCTCTATGTATCACACCTATACCAGTCCTTAAAAGGACTTTTGTGGCCCTATTAGCTAGCGTTTGGTGTCCCTAACAGCCTGTCCCTGCTCCACATAGCGACCTCTCCCTACACTGGCAAAACACTGAATGTAAAATGGCGGCCAGATCAGGTTTATTTATAAGGTAGGGAGTATGTCCATGTGCTGAAACGTCTCAATTGGCTGTCCTGTACCACCTGATGGATGTGTCATGGGTCAAAGTTCTTCACATGTAAAAGAATCTGGCGGGCACGAATATCTCCATATGTTCGGCGAATCACGAACATGCAAAGTTCGCCGTGAAACGACCGCCGGCCGAACCGCAAGGCCATCTTTACTGCCATACACAGTGCCCACATAACGCTGCCATACACAGTGCCCACATAACGCTGCCATACACAGTTGCCCCATGTGATGATTTCATATGTAGTGCCCCATAACAGAGCCATAAACAGTGTTCCCAAGACTATTCTGCAATTATTTGACTATACCTGCCTAGTTATAACAGATCCAAGTCACCCCACCCAGGGGCTTATAGAGCTACTAGTACCCACAGCACCTCTCACAAAAGGCTGCTTACCACACCAAGCCGCCACTCCACTAGCAGTATTGGTGAAGATGGTGGCACCACTGTACAGGCATTCTCCGCAGAGTGGCACAGCAAATGGCAGTCCACCCAAATTGACAAATACCAATAATAGAGCTCAATATGTAGCTCTGCTACATAGTGAGCATATACAGAGCTCAACTACATGATCATTACACACACAGCACTGCTACATGGCATCCAGTACACAAACTCCACAATATGCCTACATAGTCCTGCTTTACACATGCTCCACTAAGGAGCCTTCATACCCAGCACAGTCCTACATGGAGTCACATTAGTTCACTTAACTCCTCCCATACACGACTGATCACATGACTGAGATCACCACAGGTCCTGTAACACAATGTGCTGTTTAGTCTGGAGCTGCTCCTGCTGAGGACGATGTCAGTGAGGGGCGGAGCTTCCTGCGTGTCGGACCTGGCAGGCTGCTAATACAGCGCTCCTGACAAGAAAATGACTATGCGAAAAAATACGCATTCGTTTTTTCAGAGAGTAAAATGCCTGAACAGGTGTCTATGACGCTTGTACAGGCATTATTGCGACCTCTGTTGTGTTGGGATAGTACATATTGCTTCCTTTGCTGGCTAGATTTATTTTTCCATCACATTACACACTGCTCGTTTACATGGTTACGACCACCCTGCAATCCAGCAGTGGTGGCCGTGCTTGCACAATATAGGAAAAGGTGACGGCTTCTCTGGTGGCTGGGATCGTGGGAGTGCTCACAATTCAGCACTTTTTTCCTATAGTGTGCAAGCACGGCCACCGCTGCTGGATTTATGGAAACAAGCAGTGTATAATGTGATGGAAAAATGAATCCAACCAGCAAAGGAAGCAATATGGATAATCACAATACATTAGTAAGTACCTTTCATTGTTAAATTGTGGCTGCAGGGGAGTCTACAAAAGTGAATATATCTCCTCGACATAAAAGATTCTACCATACATTACAATTATATATATGGTAAAACAGAGGAAAGCATGTTGACTGTCCAGTTAGTCCACAGATTCTAGCAGCATTTACTTTGGTTCCTCAGGAAATAAGCATGAATATAAAAATATGAATATTTTTCCATGTATAGGAAATAACTGCTGTCCAGGAAAGACAGCGGAGAAGATCTACGTCTGCACACAGTGCTAAACAACAAAAAGACTCAGTACTGCTACAAGCAAAATACCTCAAGGCTTTGATATTAGAAAACTATTAGAACATTAGCTAGAGTGATGAGATGCTGCCTTTGGTAGACCCCATGTGTCCATTTGGGTCATGGAACAAAAGCCCCGTCGGCAACAAGTTGATCATTGGGGGGGGGGGGCACTTCCAAAGAGGTGGTGTTGGGCAATCTGATCCTGTCTCATCCTAAGGCCCCTTGCACACGACTGTGTGTGTCCCGTGGCCGTATTGCGGCCCGCATTCACTTGAATGGGTTCGCAAATCCGGAGATGCGGTGCGGAACGGAATGGAACCACAGAACGGAAGCACTACGGAGTGCTTTCGCAGGGTTCCGTTCTTCCGTTCCGCAAAAAGATAGAACTTGTTCTATCTTTTTGCGGAACGGACGGATCGCGGACCCCATTCAAGTGAATGGGTCTGCGATCCGCATGCGGCTGCCCCACGGTCGGTGCCTGTGCATTGCGTACCGATATTTGCGGTTCGCAGCATGGCCACCGGGGACAGACGGTCGTGTGAAAGAGGCCTAAGGTCTATGTCTCAAACACCTGATTCACAACATACCCAAAAAAGTTTTCTTTGCCAGCACAACTATGCCTAGTTTCATACCAGCGCTAGAGACATCTGACAGGCTATTCTCTCTGAGTTCTCTGAATAGCCAGAAAGTGCTGCCTGCCCGCCAGACGCTATTGACTATAATGGGAAAGGGTACTGTTCCGACAGTTCCCTGGCATATATGCCTGGAATCCGTTTAAAAAAAATTGCTGCATGCCACATGTTTTTTTATCCTGCCAAATCAGTCAGTTCCCATTATAGTCAATGGGGTCCAAAGGCAGACAGCACTATCTGGCTATGCCGGATCCAGAGAACTCCAGAAAGCTGTTCTCTGCCAGAACAGCCTGCTAGATGACTCCTAACGCTGGTGTGAAAGTAGCATAAGGAAGTGAAAGAAAATCACATTAACACCTTTTACAACATCCACCGCACGTGAATGTTGGGTCTCTAAAGATGGCACCCTCTCTGGAGCAGAGTACAAAAAGGACCGGGTGCCTTCTGTTTCATACAGCGGAGACCCGCAGCTAATGTCCGCGATTGGCGGTAATGGTGACCACAGACATTTAACTCCCTTAAATGCAGTGGTCAAATGTGACCATGGCATCTGAGAGGGCTAAAACCAAACGCTTGCCCCCGACCCCCGACAGTTCAGGCCAGCAGGTCGCAGCAGTGAACTGTATTATAGCTATTTCTGTATAGAATAATGGAGTAAATCGCATTATTCTATACAAATTGCAATCTGGTCATTGCAAGTTGGGGTCCAATTGGGGACCTAACAAAAAGTAAAAAATAAAAAAAATAATCATGGGCATCGCCGCGTGCGAAAGTGCCTGTACTATAAAATTATAAAAAATATCCCATACAGAGAATGGCGTCATGAGAAAAAAAAAAAAAATGTCAGATTTCTTCATCAGTTTACTTCCCCAAAAATGTAATAAAAAGTGATGAAAAAGTCATACACACCCCAAAATGATATTAGCAAAACCTACAGATCGTCCTGCAAAAAATTAGCCCTCACATATCTCTGTAGACATAACTATAAAAAAAAGTTATGAGGGCCAGAATATGGCAATAATAAGAAAAATATATATTTTTTAAAAAGTTAGTAATTTTTTTTATTTCAGTATTAAACCGCAAGAAAAACTATACAAACATAGTATCGCCGTAATCCTACTGACCTGGAGAGTGAAGAGCACAAGTCAGTTTTACCACATAGTGAACGCTGTAAAAACAAAACCCATAAAACTGTGCTGGAATCGTTTTTTTTTTTTTTTAAATTCCACCCAATTTGGAATTCTTTTCTCGCTTCCCTCTACATTGCATGCCAATATATGGCTGGCATTCTGCAGGATAAAATACAGCCGCATGCAGCAGTAGCCTTCAAGAAGAATGCCGGTTCCGGAAACCTGGCAGGTCTGCCATGGCGGTATTCACAATACACCAGATACCTCAATTCCAGTGTTCTGCTTCTATACCAGAACTTTTTGTGGTAACCATTGCAGCTCCAGATATTAGCTGAAGGTCTAGGAGAAATATCAACCACAAGTGTTTATTTGGCATTTTTGTTGCTAAGGCCTCTTTCACACTTGCGTTGTCCGGATCCGGCGTGTACTCCACTTGCCGGAATTACACGCCGGATCCGGAAAAACGCAAGTGTACTGAAAGCATTTGAAGACGGAACCGTCTTCCAAATGCTTTCAGTGTTACTATGGCACCCAGGACGCTATTAAAGTCCTGGTTGCCATAGTAGGAGCGGGGAGCGGGGGAGAGGTATACTTACAGTCCGTGCGGCTCCCGGGGCGCTCCAGAATGACGTCAGAGCGCCCCATGCGCATGGATGACGTGATCCATGTGATCACATGATCCATGCGCTTGGGGCGCCCTGACGTCACTCTGGAGCGCCCGGGGAGCCGCACGGACGGTAAGTATGCTGCTCCCCCGCTCCCCGCTACACTTTACCATGGCTGCCAGGACTTTAGCGTCCCGGCAGCCATGGTAACCACTCTGAAAAAGCTAAATGTCGGCTCCGGCAATGCGCCGAAACGACGTTTAGCTTAAGGCCGGATCCGGATCAATGCCTTTCAATGGGCATTAATTCCGGATCCGGCCTTGCGGCAAGTGTTCCGGATTTTTGGCCGGAGCAAAAAGCGCAGCATGCTGCGGTATTTTCTCCGGCCAAAAAACGTTCCGTTCCGGAACTGAAGACATCCTGATGCATCCTGAACGGATTTCTCTCCATTCAGAATGCATTAGGATAATCCTGATCAGGATTCTTCCGGCATAGAGCCCCGACGACGGAACTCTATGCCGGAAGACAAGAACGCAAGTGTGAAAGAGCCCTTAGTTGGCATTTTTTGTCTTTCTTGCTATCTTTTCACATGTTCCTCTCTATAGGGAAAAAACGCCATGAAGAACATGCTAGCAATAAGACACACTGGGGGAGATTTATCAAGACTGGTGTACCAACATGCCTTGAGTCTTGAGCGCTCTACACTGGTGTAAAAAAAAATTTCCCTCACTGTATGCATAAAATATCAGAAAAACCACAGCAAAAAAAGCAGCTCCCAAAAACACAAAATGCAAGAGAATATTTAAAAGGGGTTCTCCAGGAATAAAAAACAAAATTTAATTACTGCTTTATTATAAATATATTCCCAAGTAACTTTCATTAGTTATAATAGATAGTTTTCTCTAGGGAGCAATCATTAGGATAAATTAAATGGCCGCTCTCCTATTAGTACACACAAAACCTGTCCTAAATCACATAAGACAAGTTACTTCAGAACACTGAGCCAAAGAGCTGCCTCATCCTCTTCGACAACTTGTTAGGGTTTATATTCCTGAAAACAGATGATAAAATCTTAAAATTAATCTCTGTGGGAATGGAGTTCATGAGGAGACAGGAAGTGCAGAGAGGACGGACAGGACAGACTGTGGTAATGTGAGGCTGTGGAAATAGAGACTTCATACAGGTGCTACTGCTCATTCTCCACATCCCTACCCTCCTCTCTGTACTTCATGTCTCCTATTAAACTGTATTCTTGATCCATAATCCTTGATAAGTAGAGCAGAGAGGAGGATGAGGAAGCTCTTTACCTCAGTGTTGTGAAGTAACTTGTCCTCCTGTGTGATCAGGACAGGTTTTGTGTGTACTAATAGGACAGTGGCCATTTTATTTTTCCTGATGATTGCTCCCCAGACACAATGAGCCATTATAACTAATGAAAGGTATTTGGGAATATATTTATAATAAAGTTAAATTAAGGTATTTTCTAGGGTTGTCCCGATACCACTTTTTTAGGACCGAGTACAAGTACCGATACTTTTTTTCAAGTAGTCACCGATACCGAATACCGATACTTTTTTTAAATGTCATGTGACCGTTTTGGGGGATCTGTGGATGACGCACTGTCATGTGGGGGATCTGTGGATGGCACTGTTATGGGGGACCTGTGGATGGCACTGTTATGGGGGATCTGTGGATGGCACTGTTATGGGGATCTGTGGATGGCACTGTTATGGGGGATCTGTGGATGGCACTGTTATGGGGGATCTGTGGATGGCACTGTTATGGGGGATCTGTGGATGGCACTGTTATGGGGGATCTGTGGATGGCACTGTTATGGGGGATCTGTGGATGGCACTGTTATGGGGGATCTGTGGATGGCGCTGTTATGGGGATCTGTGGATGGTGCTGTTATGGGGGATCTGTGGATGGCACTGTTATGGGGATCTGTGGATGGCACTGTTATGGGGATCTGTGGATGGCACTGTTATGGGGGATCTGTGGATGGCACTGTTATGGGGGATCTGTGGATGGCACTGATTCCGAGTTTTCTCGGCGGTACTCAGCCGCCGATACCCCGCCCCGATACATAAATAGAATACTATGGGCGTAACTATGGGCGGGGCCCGGTGCAGTCACTGTACTCTTACACCGGGCCCCGCCGCTCACCGAAGTATTTATAAACGTGAATCCTTATCCTGTTGTTAAGTTGAACTAACGCTGCCCTCTCCCATGTCCCCCCTGTATCCCCACAGCACTTACTTAAGCTTCCATAGCAGGCAGAGCAGACGTCAGCAGTAACGTCACTCACTGACGTAGAGCGCCTGCTCCGCCCACTTTATGAGTGAAGCAGGCGGAGCAGGCGCGCGACGTCAGTGAGTGACGTTACTGGTGCCGTCCGCTCTGCCTGCTATGGAAGCTTAAGTAAGTGCTGTGGAGATACAGGGGGATACAGGGGAACATGGGAGAGGGCAGCGTTAGTTCAACTTAACAACAGGATAAGGATTCACGTTTATAAATACTTCGGTGAGCGGCGGGGCCCGGTGTATTGGGGGACACTGTTATGAGGGGGATCTGTGGATGACATATAGCAGTGTCATCCACAGATCCTCCCCATAACAGTTCCATCCACAGATCCCCTATAACAGCACCATCCACAGATCCCCCACCAAATAACAATGCCATCCTCAGATCCCCCCACCCCATAACAATGCCATCCACAGATATCCCACCCCATAGCAGTACCATCCACAGATCCCCATAACAGTGCCATCTAGGGTTGTCCCGATACCACTTTTTTAGGACCGAGTACAAGTACCGATACTTTTTTTCAAGTAGTCACCGATACCGAATACCGATACTTTTTTTAAATGTCATGTGACCGTTTTGGGGGATCTGTGGATGACGCACTGTCATGTGGGGGATCTGTGGATGGCACTGTTATGGGGGACCTGTGGATGGCACTGTTATGGGGGATCTGTGGATGGCACTGTTATGGGGATCTGTGGATGGCACTGTTATGGGGGATCTGTGGATGGCACTGTTATGGGGGATCTGTGGATGGCACTGTTATGGGGGATCTGTGGATGGCACTGTTATGGGGGATCTGTGGATGGCACTGTTATGGGGGATCTGTGGATGGCGCTGTTATGGGGATCTGTGGATGGTGCTGTTATGGGGGATCTGTGGATGGCACTGTTATGGGGATCTGTGGATGGCACTGTTATGGGGATCTGTGGATGGCACTGTTATGGGGATCTGTGGATGGCACTGTTATGGGGGATCTGTGGATGGCACTGTTATGGGGGATCTGTGGATGGCACTGTTATGGGGATCTGTGGATGGTGCTGTTATGGGGGATCTGTGGATGGCACTGTTATGGGGATCTGTGGATGGCACTGTTATGGGGGATCTGTGGATGGCACTGTTATGGGGGATCTGTGGATGGCACTGTTATGGGGATCTGTGGATGGTACTGCTATGGGGTGGGATATCTGTGGATGGCATTGTTATGGGGTGGGGGGATCTGAGGATGGCATTGTTATTTGGTGGGGGATCTGTGGATGGTGCTGTTATAGGGGATCTGTGGATGGAACTGTTATGGGGAGGATCTGTGGATGACACTGCTATATGTCATCCACAGATCCCCCTCATAACAGTGTCCCCCAATACACCGGGCCCCGCCGCTCACCGAAGTATTTATAAACGTGAATCCTTATCCTGTTGTTAAGTTGAACTAACGCTGCCCTCTCCCATGTTCCCCTGTATCCCCCTGTATCTCCACAGCACTTACTTAAGCTTCTATAGCAGGCAGAGCGGACGGCACCAGTAACGTCACTCACTGACGTCGCGCGCCTGCTCCGCCTGCTTCACTCATAAAGTGGGCGGAGCAGGCGCTCTACGTCAGTGAGTGACGTTACTGCTGACGTCTGCTCTGCCTGCTATGGAAGCTTAAGTAAGTGCTGTGGGGATACAGGGGGGACATGGGAGAGGGCAGCGTTAGTTCAACTTAACAACAGGATAAGGATTCACGTTTATAAATACTTCGGTGAGCGGCGGGGCCCGGTGTAAGAGTACAGTGACTGCACCGGGCCCCGCCCATAGTTACGCCCATAGTATTCTATTTATGTATCGGGGCGGGGTATCGGCGGCTGAGTACCGCCGAGAAAACTCGGAATCGGTCCCGATACCGATACTAGTATCGGTATCGGGACAACCCTAGTATTTTCATTTTCTTAATTCCTTGGGAACCCCTTTAAGCATTTTTTAAATGTAAAAAAATGCCAGAGCTAAATTTAAGTGTATAAGGACTCTTGTGGACAATTAAGTAAAACAGAAAGGGTAATGATTTAGCCATGATATATGTTAATATAGGATATGGAATAACAAGGGTTTTACTACATTCTTTACAATGTTAAAGTATAGCGCAGCATGCTTGTTTTGCAATATGGTTCAAGAAAATCCAGCTCCACTTCAGTAAAGGAAAAATTTATTTTGCTTGCTGTAAAATCACATCCAGTCACAATTACAAAGTCGTTGTCTACGCGTTTCGGGCTACTGAAGACAATTCGCGCCCTTACTCATGACACCATACAACATTAAAAAGTGGCAGTGTTTATAGAGCAGGGGTGCACAACCTGCGACCCGGGGGCCACATGCGGCCCTTGATACCATTCTGTGCGGCCCCCTACCATCTGGTAACAGACATGTATGTCTATGTTTTGTGACTGCTCAAATGTACTTTTCATGAATTCTTCCATTAGATGGGAGTACTAGAAGTGTAACTAGACATTAATGTTATATACTGTATGTTCAATATGCCATAAATATAAATACAGTATTTCAGTTGTTAATACCTCTTTAAATTTTATTTTTGGCCCTTGACGTTGGTTCAGTCTGACAATGTGGCCCCCAACCAGAAAACATTGTGCACACCTGTTAGAGGGACTGCACCTGTTTTCACTGATTGTGGTCACATGACTGCAGACACCCTCTAAAACATGCCACACCTATGAACAAGACTTTGCATGAGAAGAAAAAAAAAAAAAAGAGAGAAAATAAACACACAAACAAAAAAGCCTATACAAAAAATGTACAATATATGTACTGGCTATACGAAACAAAATTAAAGGAGAGTTTTTTAAGTTTTTTGGCTTTTTTGAGGGACGGCTGTGAAGTGCAGGAACAATGACATGATGGGTTTATTGTTGCAAGATTAGGTCTAGACGTCTGTTCAGACCATCAGGTTGCCGTGTGTTCAATGCGAAAATCCAAAAGGATTCTCCATTTAATAATTTTCTTTTGTAATCCCCTCCTCTTTTTGGCAAAAAAAAAAACACCTTTCTATACCCTGTACCACTAGATCCGATGTGTCACCACCATGGCAGACAGCAAAATGCAGACTAGCTGCAGATATATTGCGGTTGCCATGGTGGGGCACATCGGAAATGTGCCTGCGTTTTCTGGTCTTTATGGCATTAGTGGTACAACCTACATATTGCAGTTTGCATTTTCTGCATGTGATTAAATAAACTGCAAAGGTTGTGTTGCAATTAAGGTATGTTTTCATTTGAAAAATCCTGCCAGTTGAAGCTGAAACAAAAGTATTAGATATCGACATGTGGGTGTAACATATGCACCTATAGTGTCCACATCTATAGCTTCCTTTGGTCGTGAGCCAGACAGGCTGCGATTTTTTCTTGTCCTGATACAGGCTAGGACTGACATAGTTAGCTATAGTGGGTGCTCTTCTGGCTGCACATTTAACCCCATCTGCAACTATGTCCGTCCATTCTCTATCATATGCCAGGACAGGAAAGTGCCTTTTTACAATGTGGCAGATCTGTGTGAACTCCGTGCTGCATTGTGTAATAAACAGATTTCTTTTGTTGTTTCCATTACTTTTGAAGTTTTGAGTTCACTATCCCTAGACACACTCTCCTGCTCTGGATGGACCAGAGACCCTCTTTCAATCTCGGACACCTGCCGTATTACATCCTCAACCTGACTTCTGGCATAAGCTCTCTTGTGTAATCTGTGGGCGATATTTTCAGCTTCAATCATGAAGCTATCAACATCCGTGCAGTTCCTCCTTGCACGTATTATCTCTCCCCTCGGTATATTTGCTATGACATGTTTCGGATGGCAGGATGTGGCGTGCAGGGTCGCATTTCCTGCTAAGGGCTTTCTATACGTACATGTATGGATTTTTCCGGCGGAGGGGTCCCCCCTCAGGCGCAAATCCAAAAAAGAAATATCCTGCATGTCATGGTGGACACTAAATGAAATAGTGTCCACACAGGAGTTGATATAGCAACCAAAAGCTGGTATGGCCGTCACATCACCCATCCAAACCAGGATCAGGTCATCGATGTAGCGGCCATACCACCTGATGCAATGCCAAAAAGGAGGGGTGTCGATGAGGAGGAAGCTTCTCTCCCACCATGCCATAAAAATATTAGCTATGGAGGGAGCGAACTTAGCCCCCATCGACACCCCTGATACTTGCAGAAAAAACTTATTGTTGAATATGAAGAAATTGCGCCTGAGGAGGAAATCCACCACCAGAAGTACATATTCCTGCAACCCGGCGGTAATGTTACCATAGGTTCTTATTTTAGGTCAGGTGAGGATTGGGGATCTGATTTAGGAGTTTGATCCGAGGTCTGGTGAAAAATATATTTTTTTTTCTTTGCTAGAAAAATAAGAACAAATAAATAAAAATTTTATCAGACCTCAGATCAGATGAAATTTTTTTTTTCCCCTCTAATTTTTCTTTATTAAAACCTAGCTGCATCTTGTAGGGCGAAAAATACGGCGACTAGTGTGTAAAACTTGTGGCTCCTGGTAGTCATACGTTTTTTTGGCTCTGTGTCTGGAAGGTTGGCCACCCCTACTAGAGACTCTGTCTCTCTAGTCTTTCCTTAGCAATGTCTTTTATTCTAATTTTCCAACTTCATTAAACATATGCCTCAGGTGCACTGTTACAGTACAGAGTATGTCCACATGAATCCACTGCAAAATCTGGAATCTACTTTTTGCTGTTATTCTGGGGCCCCTCTAAGTCAATAAATGCTAACTCATTCATTGAAGGATAGAATGTGGCAGATATTTAAGAGAAATTATCCTTATAGGCCGACTACATTAGCGAACCCTGGCTCTTCCCTGGAAGCGCTGCTAGATAGTTACAGCAGATGCTCATGTCTACGAGTCAACTAGAACAAATCCAGTCTTTGTCTTACAGAGAGGTGGATCTGGTGACCTTTTCTCCCCCATCTAAGCTTGTACTTGTTGAGCAGTTTCTCCATTTGGGAATCAAGGTGCATGGAGACCCCAATAAGTTCTAGCAGTTAAATGTTATCCCCGCCATGGAGTTTATCATTGTTGCATGGGGAAATCTTCCATTGTTGCTAGTAGGTTGTATTTTTTTATGGTTTTACTGCCTAAATTAAGTATTTGTATAGTGCGGCCCCGATGAAACTTCCTAAATGTCACTTTATTACTACTGACAGACTCCTGTCCCCCTTTTTGTGAAGACATTAGACACCTAGGTTGGTGAGAAACTCCCTGATTTGTTGTACATCCAGGGAGGTTTGGCACTTCCTAACATGTATATTTATTATGTAGCCTCTCAGTTGGTTTACGCAACGTGGTGGATTCTAGCAGATGCTAATAATCCAGCTGTAGTGCTCGAGACATCCTTGGTTGGTAACTCCAAGGTGTAAGCTAATTTGGTATACCATAGTAGGACATATCAGGCTCTGCATTTGGCCTCCTGCACACGACCGTATGGCTTTTTCAGTGTTTTGCAGGCCGTTTTTTATGGATCCGTTGTTCTGTTTTTTGTTTCCGTTATGTTTCTCTTTCCTTTCCGTTTGGCATATACAGTAATTACATAGAAGAAATTGGGCTGGGCATAACATTTTCAATAGATGGTTCCGCAAAAACGGAACGGATACGGAAGACATACGAAGTACATTCTGTATGTGTTCCTTTTTTTTTTTTTTAATCAAAGTTTTTTATTAAGATCTGGCAATTGGCAATGTTATACAAGAAGCAATACAGTACATACAATGATTGTTCCTTTTTTTTGCTGACCCATTGACTTGAATGGAGCCGCGGAACATGATTTGCGAGCAATAATAGGACATGTTCTATCTTTCAAGGGAACGGAAAAACAGAAATATGGAAACGGAATGTATATGGAGTACATTCCTTTTTTTTTTTGCGGAACCATTGAAATGAATGGTTCCGTATACGGAACGCAAGAAAAAACAGCCCTTAAATGGAAAAAATAAAAACGTTCGTGTGCAGGAGGCCTTATACTTCTAGTATGGTGGCTGTGATGGCAATATGGAACGCCTTTGTGGAACTTCATTTGGTGGGTACGGAAGGGGAGGCATGGTCTCTATACGTTAATCTGTGGCATAATAAGCAGTTACAGGGATTGTTTCAGATAGCTGACTAAGTTTTATCAGGATGGTGTCTTCCGTACTTTTGACACTCTCAGACAAGAGCTTAAATTTGCCATGAAGGAGTTTGTACTGCTGTTTCCAACTAAGAAAACAGGAGGGTTCAGTTATGTAAACCGATCTTAAATTTTTAAAGAGAGAAATTGGGGAACCAGGATTCACCGCCAAGGCACTTGTTTGATAGATGGCGTGAGGGTGTCCCAGAGTTGGAGGCGTCTCATTTGAAGGAACTGAATTCTACATGGCAGTCTACTGCAGCGAGTGCCCGTGACCAGCTCATTCAGGTTAAGGCTACTTTCACACTAGCGTTCGGAGCGGATCCGTCTGATGTTTTATCAGACGGATCCGCTCCGATAATGCAGACGTTTGCATCCGTTCAGAACGGATGCGTCTGCATTATTACTTAGAAAATTTTCTAAGTCTGAAAGTAGCCTGAGCGGATCCGTCCGGACTTTACATTGAAAGTCAATGGGGAACGGATCCGCTTGAAGATTGAGCCATATGGTGTCATCTTCAAGCGGATCCGTCCCTATTGACTTACATTGTAAGTGTGGACGGATCCGCTCGCCTCCGCACGGCCAGGCGGACACCCGAACGCTGCAAGCAGCGTTCAGGTGTCCGCTCACTGAGCGGAGCGGAGGCTGAGCGCTGGCAGGCAGATGCATTCTGAGTGGATCCGCCTCCATAGAGAATGCATTGGGGCCAGACGGATGCGTTCGGGGCCGCTCGTGAGCCCCTTCAAACGGAGCGCACGAGCGGACACCCGAACGCTAGTGTGAAAGTAGCCTAAATTGTTGTATAGAGTCTATCTGACGCCAGTGCAGCTGTTTCTTATGCGTAGAATCCCAGACCCTTCATGTACCAGATGTGGGGAGCTGAGGGGATCATTACTTCACATGATATGTTATTCCCTGGTGTTTGTTTCCCTGCTCTCTGGTTCTGGGCTTAGTAACAGAATTGATTCCTGCTAAATTTGGTAGACGACTGGATCGTCTCCATGTTTTATGGCAGGATAACTATTCTCCTTAACTGGAAACCACCCAAGATTCCTACTCTGACCCAGTGGATTCAATTGATTAACGCAGAGTTACCTCTGTACAAGTTGACATACGGTAAGCGGCAAGAGGGTCACCCAACTGCTTTGGGCAAATTTGGGATTTATGGTTTCAGGCCCAAACTACGACTTGTACACTGGCATGAGAGTGTGCAGTGCAGTGTGTGCTTCTGTGTTCAGTGTGTGAATAAATGGTTGTTGCCTTTTGTTATGAGCTTCTATAATTTGAGGTGATTTTTATCATGACCACTGTGTGGGTGACTCAGAGATTGGTATTTAGGGAATCTTGCCGTTTATTCTCTTGATTATTGTTCTTATTCATAGAATGAATGCTCAATGTTCGTGGTTTTTCATGTTATGGTTGTAAATTCAATTTCAACAAAATCCATAAGAATACACTTTAGAAAAAAGAATTCACAATATGAACATAGCGTTAGACTTTTGGCATATACACAGGATATATATCAAATGCAGGTCCCACCATCTATCTTCAGAACTGATCCCTAGACCCTCAACCTGCCTGGTGACAAAACTGCTGTTAATGGACAGATTCTCTTCATTCACTTCTACGAGAGTTGAGAAAACAGCTAAACAAGCCATTTTAGGTTTAAAGGGGTTGTCCGGGTTCAGAGCTGAACCCGGACATACCCTTATTTTCACCCAGGCAGCCCCCCTGAGGAGAGCATCGGAGCATCTCATGCTCCGATGCTCTGCCTTGCCCTGCACTAAATTGCGCAGGGCACGGGCTCTTTTGTTCATCATAACACACTGCTGGGCGGAAGCCTCCGCTCGGCAGTGTGTTCGGTGACGTCACCGGCTCTGATGGGCGGGCTTTAGCGCTGCCCTAGCCGTTTTACTGGCTAGGGCAGCGCTAAAACCCGCCTATCAGTGCAGGTGACTTCACCGGGCTTCCTGGCAGCCCCATGGAGAGCCCCGCTACGTCACCGGATCTCCTAAAAATGCCTTTGCCCTGCGCGATTCAGCGCAGAGCAAAGGAGAGCATCGGACCATGAACTGCTCTGATGCTCAAGTCAGGGGGGCTGCCGGGGGGAAAATGGGGACATGTCCGGGTTCAGCTCTGAACTTGGACAACCCCTTTAAGTTAGGTTTTCCTTTAAACTTGTAGGATCCTACTACTTTTCAGAGCACTGAAAAGATTAATATAAACAGGTAAAATATAAAATAGTCCTGTGATATTGTTAGTGCAACAAATATTTTAGCTGGTTAAGCCATTCATAGTATAAAAAAAAAACATACAAACATAAAACATGTGAACTCAGGATAGGTCTATTTTTTTATGTTTTGTGTCAGCAAACATGTACTCCATATAAAAATCTAGGAATCCACAGAATCTTACCACAGCAAGATCAGCAAGTTTAATGTGTAGAGTAAGGAGCTCTCATACCATCACAATGACCATCTGTTGCGGATGTGGACATGGTATTTAGCCTTCTTATTTAAAGGGACAGCAACGCACAGTGCTTACATACTACAGAGTAAATATTTGCCAACAGAGCTGCATTTTTGGTACACAGGATACAACTAGTTAGGATCGGAATGATACAGATTTTTATAAAATCATCCAATAATCTGTATTTCTGGGACAGCTGTAGGCAGTTTCAGGCGAGCATGTTCACTACGCTTTGTGCTGGATTGTGAATTCCTGTAATGAGCTCTGCTCTTTTGATCTGACCACATGGCCTTATATTGATTTAAAAGGGCTCATGCACAAGAGCACGTGTGCCCCGTGCTGCAGACTGCAAATAGCGGTCCACAACGCACGGGTACAGTCTGTGTGTACGCCATTTGCAGATGCGGACCCATTGATATGACCGCAAAAAAATAGGACATGTTCTACTATTTGTGGTGCAAAAGCACGGACCAAAATCCCACAGAAGTGCTTCATAGTGCTTCTGTGGGCTTCCGATCCATGCCTCTCGCTCCGCATTGCTCCGTATCTTGAGGATTACAGACCCATTCAAGTGAATCGTGTGCATGAGCCCTAATGATGTGCGTCTCTGTCCAACGTCAACTGTGACGATTTGTACTGATGGCATTATGTCCAGTCAAAAGGAGTAGAGTTCACTACAGGAATTCATTCTGCCACACAAAGCATGTTTCACGTAGTGAACACTCAGCTGAAACTGGCCGTAGGCCGCTTTCACGCAGTCAATGCTTGGTCAGTGACTTCCATCAGTGACCGTGAACCAAAATCAGAAATGAAGCCTACACAAGGATTGATACCTGTTCTGTGCTTTTTGACCCATACCTAGTTTTGGCTCACAATCACTGATGGAAATCACTGATCAATCACTGAATGTCGGAGAAGATGGGTCGGCACTGTGGTTTGCACGTGGTGCACACATCC
Source organism: Bufo bufo (assembly GCF_905171765.1). NCBI lineage: Eukaryota > Metazoa > Chordata > Amphibia > Anura > Bufonidae > Bufo > Bufo bufo. Next base: position 396,078,146 of record NC_053390.1, read on the forward strand.
AGGGAAGGCGTCCCAATAGTATATAGCGTAGAAGGACTGGCAATCACTCTCAACGATATGAAGAAACTTTTATTCCAAGCATAATAGTATCATCAGTGACCACACCAGAGAGCGCGTGCCAGTCCTTCTTCCACTACATACAATGAATGTGGGAAAGCCAGTTCCGCCAGAGAATGGCAGAAATCGGACGGACACAAACTACAGGGCACAGCGGTTTCTGTCCGGTCAATTCTCAGCATTTTTTGCCGGATTGTGGCGGGATCTCTGCCAGACCCTATTATAGATAATGGGACCCGCAGGCATTCTTGTTGCATCTGGCAGGGATGGATCAGGAGAATCCCGGCAGGCTGTTCTCTGCGTGAACAACTAGGAGCTGCTGCCACAGATGTGAAACTAGTCTTTCAGGAACAATTTATAGGAGACGCTCTAATAATTCATTTTTAGCTGTACAGTGTCAGTGAAACACGGATGACAGACAGCAAAAGACATACACACGGGCCAAACATGGATTCTTCATGGAAATCTTCACGGGTGAATCAATGACCATCTTATCACGAATTTCATCTTGGACACGGACGGGTCAATAAGGCCTAATTCCCATTTCCGTTTGACGTCTGGAAAATCCGTCCGCATTTCAGCTGTTCATAAAGAATCAGTGTTTGGTCCATGTGTCATCTGTATTCCACAGACACTGCTCAGCTGAACATTCATTTCAAGAGTATCTCCTACCAGTGGTTAGTGAAAAACCACTGATGTGTAAACCAACATTAAAAGTCAATGGGTACATGAGCTGTCTATGGAGAACATGAACAGCACATGTCCATGATTTATTAAAGCGTGAATGAGACCTTATATGCAATACCAGACACACAACCCATGGGAAGGAGAGGAACTGGGTCTGAAAGCAGCCCTGATTTTTTTTTTTTTTTATCCTGGTCAAACCATGGAATGCCTGTAACCCAAGAGGTAGTAATGGCAGATACTATGACAACATTTGGAATAGATTCAATATCTAGTTATTTAATACTTAATATAAAATAAGAAATAGTACAATAGCAACAGCCCTACATGCCACCAAGCTCCTTATCAATAACTATGTAATGAAATGTAAAACCCAGAGGAATCAATAGGGTTAACCTACAAGGTTGTTTAGAGAACGTCATCGGCACTGTTTATCCGTGGTGATGTACCATGTGATTGGAGCATGTGATCTGACGTCACCAAAGGTCCTTTAGCCCACAACTCATCAGTAAAGAAGTAAAGAAGAGACCGGGAAGGAACTACGCGAACAAGAGGAGAAGGCGAGTTAATTTTTTTATTTTTTTTAACCCTCAATTGATCACCTACTATGCATTCTGTATTCAGAATGCTATTATTTTCCCTTATAACCATGTTATAAGGGAAAATAATAAAATCTACACAACACCTAACCCAAGCCCGAACTTCTGTGAAGAAGTTCGGGTTTGGGTACCAAACATGCGAGATTTTTCTCACGCGAGTATAAAACGCATTACAATGCTTTGCACTCGCGCGGAAAAATCGCGGGTGTTCCCGCAACGCACCCGCACATTTTCCCGCAACGCCCGTGTGAAAGAGGCCTAAGAGTTCTCATACAGACCTTGAACATACAATCATTAGAATGATTCTCTCTTAGACTCCAATGCTGCCGCACACAATATCCGGCTCCCCTCACGACATCTGAGGGGTTAAATGCCTGAGAGTCTGTTCTCTCCCAGAAAAGCCTGCCAGAACTATGGTGGCAGTGTGACTCTAACCTTACCCCACAAATATTTTTTCCACAATTTGCAATACAGGATATGGTAAATTTGGTGCATTTTGTAAGTGGGGTAAAGCATACTTCCACTTTTAGGTGATGTTTCAAGTAGCCATGTGTGCGTACATGAAGAATAACAACATGTCTACTCATTACTACTTGCATCCTGCATCTATCAGCAGTTATCTTATCTGCAAACTCTATCTATAATTATCAGTTTTCCCTCAGCTAGGGGTTGCAGACTAGCAGCTATCATGGTTCCTATACCCAGCAGATGGCGGAAACTTGAGATTCTGCCTAGTACAGTATCTCTCTCCCACTCACTCACAAGCAGCAACAGCACCATACAGAACATTAAAGAGAAGTCCTGAACAGTATTGATGTGAATCAAGCAGTGGGTTGGGATAAAAAAAAACAGACAATAAGCCGATTCAGCCTCCATGTGTCTTTCTCTCACTCAGCTCTGTCTCTCTGCAGCTCTTCCTTTCCATCATGCAATCTGATCCTTCAGAGAATTTACAGTAGGGACTTATTTATGTGTCAGTAAATCACTGTGGGTCAGTTGAAAACCAACAGGGACAAGCACTACTTTGGTTGCAGACCAAATACTCCCATGGAAGTCTATGGGTCCATGAAAACTATGGACATAGCACGGATGCCATTCATGTTCGGTCCATATTTCATGGAAAGCTGCTCAGAGACGCCCAGGAAATACCCTTTTCAGCCTAGCAGTGTATGTAAAAAACTGATGACACATGGAGAGCATAAAATGGACAAAACACTGACCGTTCTATTAAATTATGTCAAACCGTTTAGGGGAAAGATGCATGACAAGAGAATATAATGTCTAATAGAAAGTTTCTCATATTCGCTTGAACAATGCAAATTTTGCTAGAAGTGCAGTGACCATTTAATCTTGAAATTCTAGGTCATGTTCACATATCTAATCCAGATAGATAAGAATCCCTTTGCCTGATTGTTTTGGTACTTTGTCAGGCACTTACCCAGCCCCAATGCAGCATATGGCTCTCCCAGTTGGGTTGTCGTGCCAATCAACCAACCTGTGGCTGTTTTGCCCATCAGGGAGTTTGGACCAATCATGCCCCTGCTTCTAGTTTGTTCTTAGTGCTCAGAAAAGTGCTGCATTTCTGTTGGACCTTCCTGTGTATCAACATTGGCTCGCATCTGGATTAATCCCTGGTCTATTGATTAGGCTTCTACTGTATCTTCTGGCTTTGACTCCCTGGCTTGTTTCTGGATTAACTTCTTGTTTACAGTTTTGGCTTCTACTTACTCTCCTGGCTTTGACTCTGGCTTGTTCTACTCTTCTGCTACCCTTGAGCTCACATCTGCTTTCTGCCGCATTACTCCACAGACGTTGCTAGCAGCAAAGTCCATCCAGCCTTGCTGCGTGCTATGCTAACACCTAAGGGTACATTTAGATTTACTAACGCGAGTGATAAAGGAAGATGGGTAGCAAATTAAGAGTTTGCTGGCAGCAGTCCAGGATGGTGACTCTGTTTCTTTTCTTTTTCACCTCTATTCATACAGTATTTCCCATGAAAAAGCTATTTTGGTGTATCTTACCAAAAATCCTGCATTGTGCCGTTCTCCTGTTATTTAGAATAACCAACATCATGTTTTACCTAAATTGCATTTTAAATGTAGCTTCTTATACGGGTTAAACAGGGTCTTGTTTAATCAATCATACAAGAACCGCCCCCGTCTTAAGCAAATCCCTGGGAGAACTGCTCACCAAACATAAAATACACAACCTTCATGCTGTATGACATGTATTCTGCTGACAGAGTTCCTACGTCAGGAAATGTGGTTTTCCTCGTTACTCTGTTAACCACTTCCTGCAATACAACAAAGCTGAATGTAGAGACTGGAAGTGATTAACAAAGTACAGTTATATTGTATGGATGACACAAGCACAGCTCCTCAATACAGGGAGTGCAGAATTATTAGGCAAGTTGTATTTTTGAGGATTCATTTTATTATTGAACAACAACCATGTTCTCAATGAACCTAAAAAACTCATTAATATCAAAGCTGAATATTTTTGGAAGTAGTTTTTAGTTTGTTTTTAGTTTTAGCTATTTTAGGGGGATATCTGTGTGTGCAGGTGACTATTACTGTGCATAATTATTAGGCAACTTAACAAAAAACAAATATATACCCATTTCAATTATTTATTTTTACCAGTGAAACCAATATAACATCTCAGCATTCACAAATATACATTTCTGACATTCAAAAACAAAACAAAAACAAATCAGTGACCAATATAGCCACCTTTCTTTGCAAGGACACTCAAAAGCCTGCCATCCATGGATTCTGTCAGTGTTTTGATCTGTTCACCATCAACATTGCGTGCAGCAGCAACCACAGCCTCCCAGACACTGTTCAGAGAGGTGTACTGTTTTCCCTCCTTGTAAATCTCACATTTGATGATGGACCACAGGTTCTCAATGGGGTTCAGATCAGGTGAACAAGGAGGCCATGTCATTAGATTTTCTTCTTTTATACCCTTTCTTGCCAGCCACACTGTGGAGTACTTGGACGCGTGTGATGGAGCATTGTCCTGCATGAAAATCATGTTTTTCTTGAAGGATGCAGACTTCTTCCTGTACCACTGCTTGAAGAAGGTGTCTTCCAGAAACTGGCAGTAGGACTGGGAGTTGAGCTTGACTCCATCCTCAACCCGAAAAGGCCCCACAAGCTCATCTTTGATGATACCAGTACTCCACCTCCACCTTGCTGGCGTCTGAGTCGGACTGGAGCTCTCTGCCCTTTACCAATCCAGCCACGGGCCCATCCATCTGGCCCATCAAGACTCACTCTCATTTCATCAGTCCATAAAACCTTAGAAAAATCAGTCTTGAGATATTTCTTGGCCCAGTCTTGACGTTTCAGCTTGTGTGTCTTGTTCAGTGGTGGTCGTCTTTCAGCCTTTCTTACCTTGGCCATGTCTTTGAGTATTGCACACCTTGTGCTTTTGGGCACTCCAGTGATGTTGCAGCTCTGAAATATGGCCAAACTGGTGGCAAGTGGCATCTTGGCAGCTGCACGCTTGACTTTTCTCAGTTCATGGGCAGTTATTTTGCGCCTTGGTTTTTCCACACGCTTCTTGCGACCCTGTTGACTATTTTGAATGAAACGCTTGATTGTTCGATGATCACGCTTCAGAAGCTTTGCAATTTTAAGAGTGCTGCATCCCTCTGCAAGATATCTCACTATTTTTGACTTTTCTGAGCCTGTCAAATCCTTCTTTTGACCCATTTTGCCAAAGGAAAGGAAGTTGCCTAATAATTATGCACACCTAATATAGGGTGTTGATGTCATTAGACCACACCCCTTCTCATTACAGAGATGCACATCACCTAATATGCTTAATTGGTAGTAGGCTTTCGAGCCTATACAGCTTGGAGTAAGACAACATGCATAAAGAGGATGATATGGTCAAAATACTCATTTGCCTAATAATTCTGCACGCAGTGTATATGGATGCTAAACAGCTAGGATCCGAGTTAACCCTTTTGATGTCACAGTCGGTGACCATGGCATCTAAATGGTTACACAGAGGAAGGAGGTTCCCGCTGTCACCCATTCACCCACTCCACACATGTGATGAAAGGGTGCTGATAGGTTGCTGTGGCAACCAGAAGTCTGAAAAATTATCTGTATTCAATGTATGCCCATTAGGCTTTGAGATGTGGTCTCCTTATTAGCGGCCATGACAAGTTAATTCTTTTGACCTACGGTGTGCATTTGCGTTCTCGCCGACCCCAGATGACGAGGGAGATAAAAAGGTCCCAGTTAGAATCTAACTGCTGAATCCTTTTATTCTCAGGGAGACCGGCACTACCAGAGGTGTCCGACAGCAGCTTTCTGACCTCTTTCAGGACACATGCATACTAGGCTGAGGATGTATATAGATAAATGGGGCTCCTCCCCAGCCTCTGCCTTTGCCCGCCCTCCAAGTCCGGACCCGTCGATGAGGCAAGAGACTTGGAGGGCGGGCAAAGGAAGAGGCTGGGGAGGAGTAAAGTGAAAAGAAGGCAGAGCAGCCTGGGCACCTACACACTGAACACCGCCCCTGGGCACTTGCGAGTGCTCATTTGCATATGAATTAAACTTCGTTTTTCCTGCTGGTGCAAGTCTAAAGAAAAGAACAAAGGTACCGTTACAATCCTGTATAGGTGTGCTACAGAGCCATGTAAGCACTGTATATGGCCATATGGAGACTCCCTTTAAACAATGTAAAAAAAACAGAAAATTCTTTCCTGTTTTTTACCAATTTCATAAAAAAAAAAAAAAAAAAAAAAAAAAAAAGAAGAATAAAGGCTACTTTCACACTTGCGGCAGTGTGATCCGGCGGGCAGTTCCGTCGTCGGAACTGCCCGCCGGATCCGCCACTGACTGAAAGCATTTGTGAGACAGATCCGGATGCGGATCCGTCTCACAAATGCATTGCAAGGACGGATCTGTCTCTCCGCTTGTCATGCGGACAGACGGATCCGTCATACATTTTTTCACATTTTTATCGGTCTGCGCATGCGCAGGCCGGAAGGACGGATCCGGCATTCCGGTATTCTGAATGCTGGATCCGGCGCTAATAGATTCCTATGGGAAAAAATGCCATAGGAATTCAGGCAAGTCTTCAGTTTTTTTCGCCGGAGAGAAAACCGTAGCATGCTGTGGTTTTCTCTTTTGCCTAATCAGTCAAAACGACTGAACTGAAGACATCCTGATGCATCCTGAACGGATTGCTCTCCATTCAGAATGCATTAGGATAAAACTGATCAGTTCTTTTCCGGTATAGAGCCCCTAGGACGGAACTCTATGCCGGAAAAGAACAACGCAAGTGTGAAAGTACCCTAAAAAGTCCCATGTATCATAGAAAAAAAAATTCGAAAGTTATTTATATAACGAATCAGAAAAAAAAATTATGACTTTCAAAGACGTGCTAAGGTGTAATAAAAAAAAAAAAAAAAAAAAAGGGTCTGGTCAGGAAGGGGGTAGGTAAGTGGCCCGGTATTGAACTGGTAAAATTGACTCAATGTTTGGATGCATGCATTTTCTTCCACAGCATGCCTATAATTCTCCACTATTGCAAATGTTTGAAATGTTGAAACAAACAAAAACATACACTGAAGCAATATTATTATTTTTCATGTTCTATTTCTGGTCCGATTTCTCCCACACAACATGTGCACCCATCACCAGCACCATAATTCCTAGCACTACAATTCAGTTGTCATGGCAATACTTAAAGAAACATACATGTCAATTTAGCGCTCACTATTAAATATTTTATTCACGCTGCTTTTCAAATAGCATAAAAATGCTAAAAACATTGGTAATGCAAGTATTTCTAATAGATTTGTGTTATTGTAAAAATAAAGCATTATATTTGATATTCATGACCGAGCTTTTTATATAATGGAAGGAACTTCTAATTGAAAGAATTTATAGGTGCCGATTGAAAAGATCTGCTAAAGGACTAGAGACAGGCTGTCAATACCAAAGTCTCACAAACCCAATTACTAAATAATGACAAAGTACATAGACTTGCGGATCAGTCTGACAAATGCATTGAAATACCGGATCCGTCGCTCCGGTGTCATCCGGAAAAACGGATCTGGTATTAATTTTTTTTTTCATTTTTAAAAATGAAAAAAAAAAATTAATACCCGATCCGTTTTTCCGGAAGACACCAGAGAGCCGGATCCGTTTTGCCGGAACACTTAATGCCGGATCCAGCACTAATACACTTCAATGCAAATTAATGCCGGATCCAGCAATCCGGCAAGTGATCAGTATTTTTGGCTGGAGATTTCTCCGTCCAAAAAAACGTAAGAGGGACTAAACTGATGCATCCTGAACGGAATGCTCTCCATTCAGAATGCATTAGGATAAAACTGATCTTTTTTTTTTCCGGTATTGAGCCCCTGTGACGGAACTCAATACCTGAAAAGAAAAATGCTAGTGTGAAAGTACCCTTACTCTTCACCGGTATTGTATGTGGATACATTTTCCAACCAAACGTTCCCCCAGTAACACTGCCAGGTTTTGGCAGCTGCACTTGTAACAATGATACCAGCAATACCACAGCAATGTAAAGAGTTAAAAAGCAAACAAAAGAACTGCAGACCTCTACTATAAGGCCCCTTTCACATGGGCGTTGCGGGAAAATGTGCGGGTGCGTTATGGGAACACCCGCGATTTTTCTGCGCGAATGCAAAACACTGTAATGCGTTTTGCACTCGCGTGAGAAAAATCGCGCATGTTTGGTACCCAAACCCGAACTTCTTCACAGAAGTTCGGGCTTGGGATCAGTGTTCTGTAGATTGTATTATTTTCCCATATAACATGGTTATAAGGGAAAATAATAGCATTCTGAATACAGAATGCATAGTAAAACAGCGCTGGAGGGGTTAAAATAATAATAATAATTTAACTCACCTTAATCCACTTGATCGCGTAGCCGGCATCTCCTTCTGTCTCCTTTGTTGAATAGGACCTGTGGTGAGCATTAATTACAGGAACAGGACCTTTGATGATGTCACTCCGGTCATCACAGGTCCTGTTCCTGTAATTAATGCTCACCACAGGTCCTATTCAACAAAGGAACCAGAAGGAGATGCCGGGCTACGCGATCAAGTGGACTAAGGCGAGTTAAATTTTTTATTTTATTTTTTTAACCCCTCCAGCGCTGTTTCACTATGCATTCTGTATTCAGAATGCTATTATTTTCCCTTATAACCATGTTATAAGGGAAAATAATAATGATCGGGTCTCCATCCCGATCGTCTCCTAGCAACCGTGCGTGAAAATCGCACCGCATCCGCACTTGCTTGCGGATGCTTGCGATTTTCACGCAACCCCATTCACCTCTATGGGGCCTGCGTTGCGTGAAAAACGCTGAATTGTCACTACCAGAGCTTTGAGACGTTCTCACAGCTCTGTTTCTCCACCCCTGTGATGATGTCACTACTAGAGCTTGGAGGAGTTCTCTCTGCTCTGTTTCTCTGCCCCTGTGATGAGGTCTTTACTTTCTGTTTCCTTCCTCCCAGCTGTTCCTTCTGTGTTTGATTTCTCTGCCTTTAAATCACCCCTCCTCCTTTCTAGGGTGCGGATTATATTTCTCATTTGAGTTGTATCTCTCGCTTGAGCATCTTCACTTGTGTGCTATCATTTCACTGGACCTGTGTTCTGCTGCAGCAAGTACTCCGGTTATTGCCAGCTGTCTTTGGATCTGTCTTCTCTGCTGCATGCAGCTCCTTCAGTTAGGTGTGCAGACATTGTGTGTTTATGTTTGTTTGTTGACTGGATCCGAGACGACCCCGGTTCCGTCCATATACTGAGCAGGGCACCGGTGGCCGTGCCCCTTCCACTATTGTAGGGGTTACAGTGGTCATCAGTCTTAGGTACGCGGGCATGCCTCGATCCACCATTTGGATCCGGGCATGTGCTTAGCAGCATAGTGAGAGCTTTGAGGTTCTGACAGGGGTCACCCTTTATCCTCCCTAGTTTGGGTCCGGTAAGTAGCTCTATTTACTGTGTATGCTCTTGTTGCTCACATACAGCCGTGACATGAATATAGAGCATGCTGCGATTTTCACGCAACGCACAAGTGATGCGTGAAAATCACCGCTCATGTGAACAGCCCCATAGAAATGAATGGGTCGGTATTCAGTGCGGGTGCAATGCGTTCACCTCACGCATCGCATCCGCGCGGAATACTCGCCCGTGTGAAAGGGGCCTAAGGGTTTCCTCAAAAAAATAAAATAAAATTGACTTTCTCCTACTGATCTAGTAGAACATGTAACGCTAATGTTACTTCACACAATTTAAATACAGCTAATTTTTGTTATATTCCATAAGCCATGTAGTATGAAGGTTTCATACAAGCTTATGATTTCTGCACAGTGTATACGCCTGCATGCGGCAGTTTCCTGAGGATGGGTGCAGTCAGTTGCCAAGTTGGCATCACTTTCAGCCAAACATTTACTCCTAGTTTCTTACCTGTGATGTTTGTTGACCTAATCATCGACTATTTTTATGAACACAAATAGAAAATGTAACAAAAATGACACAGCAGCTTTATAGAGCTTAGTCACACACAACGAGCAAATTCATAAAGGAGAATTCTAAGGCCTCTTTCACACGGGCGTTGCGTGTGAGGGCCAGATAGGATGCGAGTGCGCTGCGGGAAAATGCGCAATTTTTCTGCGAGAGTGCAAAGCATTTTAATGTGTTTTGCACGCGCATGAGAAAAATCGTCATGTTTGGTACCCAGACCCGAACCCGGAAGTTCGGGTTTGGGTTCGGTGTTGTGTAGATTTTATTATTTTCCCTCATAACATGGTTATAAAGGGAAAATAACAGCATTCTTAATACAGAATGCTAAGTAAAATAGTAATGGGACGGGGGGGGGGGGGTTAAAAATAAATAAATAAAACTCACCTTATCCATTTGTTCGCGCAGCCCGGCTTCTCATCTTACTTCTTCTTTGAGGAAAAGGACCTGTGGTGACATCCCTGCGCTCATCGCTCATCGAAGAAGAAGACAGAAGAGAAGCTGGGCTGCGCGAACAAGTGGATAAGGTGAGTTTAATTATTTATTTATTTTTTAACCCCTCCATCACTATTTTACTTAGCATTCTGCATTAAGAATGCTATTATACTTCCAACCATGTTATAAGGGAAAATAATAAAGATCGGGTCACCATCCCGATCGTCTCCTAGCAACCATGCATGAAAATCGCACCGCATCCGCACTTGCTTGCGGATGCTTGCAATTTTCACGCAGCCCCATTAACTTCTATGGGGCCTGCGTTGCGTGAGCAACACACAAAGAGGAGCATGCTGCGATTTTCAGGCAACGCACAAGTGATGCGTGAAAATCATCGCTCATGTGCACAGCCCCATAGAAATTAATGGGTCCGGATTCAGTGCGGGTGCAATGCGTTCACCTCCCGCATTTTCACACGGGCGAGATTTCCGCGCGGGTGCAGAGGCCTAACAGCTGATATTAAACACAACCCCTGGGACCACAATCTGTGGGAACAAAGGGGTCCTCAACTAGAAAACTGCCTGCAGTGGATGTTACAGGGAAGTGACATGTTTTCTGCAGCAACTCCTAATCGGTAGGGACGGAAGAGTTTTTTTTTGGAATCACACACACACACTATGTCAATAGTCAGAGCACCCCTTTAAAACCGAGCTTATGATCTTATAGAGGAATGCACTCTCTATGTAGACTAGGAACAGTGGAAAGTAATTCTTCCACTACCACACTATTTAGAACACAGAGAAATCTATGAAGGACTGCACTAACTAATTGCTGGGTCAATTTCATCTAGATAAATCGTCCCTGGGGACTACATCATGTCCTACATGCATTAAGCACCCATTCAGCATTTGTTCTATTCGATCCAGCAGAGGTGACTTATGAGCACATAGGGGGAATTTCATCAACAGTATAAAAAAATGCAGATCCATAGTAGATCAAATAGCTATGTAGATGTAAACTAACGTCCCTAATTAAATGTACAGTATTAATAAAAAATGCAGTGACGGTATTTGTAAGCCAAAAACCAGGAGTGGAACCTACAGAGTAAAAATATAATGGAAAGGTGTGTACCTCTGCAGTGTCCTGGACCCATTCCTGGTTTTGGCTTACAATACCGATGGAAACTAGTGACCAAATCCTGAGTGTGTGAAAAGTGGTCTAGGGATTTCATGTAAAAGGAGAGCTGAACCCGGATATATCCCCTTCTTCCCCCATTCAGCCCCTCTGAGTTTAGCATCGCCCCACAATGGAAAAGTCGGGGGCAGCCAATAGCAGGCCATGACAGGAACAAGCCTCCCTAGCATCGTGCTTCTGATGCTGGCACAGCGGCTGCTGCATCTCCCCGCTGAAAGGATGAAAATATCCGGCGTTGGGGGGGGGGGGGGCCAATAGCAGGTCACGATGGGAACAACCCTACCTAGAGTCGCCCACGATGCAAGGGAGGCTTTTTCCAGTCATGCCCCCTCCCCCTGACACTTGTTTCCATTGCGCGGAGATGCAGCAGCCGGCATCAGAAGCAGTGCAGGAAGCAGGGTAAGTACAATCTGTGTGAGGGATCCGAGCATATGGGGTGGGGGGGGGGCGGTGGAAGAGGGCATTATAGGTCTTGGATAATCCCTTTAAGCCTCATTCACACGTAAGTGTTTGGTCAGTGATTTCCATCAGCGATTGGCTACATGCACACGACCGTTGTGTGTTTTGCGTCCATGTGCGTTCCACAATTTGCAGAACGGCGCGGACAGCCATTAATATAACTGCCTATTTTTGTCCGCAAAACGGACAAGAATAGAACAGGTTATATTTTTTGGCGGACCACGGAACGGAGCAACGGATGCGGACAGCAAACCGAGTGCTGTCTGCATCTTCTGCGACCCCATTGAAGTGAATGGGTACGCATCCAAGCTGCAAAAAAAAAAAAACTGCGGCTCGGATGCGGACCAAAACAACGGTCGTGTGCATGAGGCCATTGTGAGACAAAACCAGAAGTGAAGCCTCCACAGACATAAGGTATAAGGGAAAGATCTGCACCTGTTCTGTCTAGTATAGTATGTATAGTAAATTCACGATCACTAATTGAATAAAATATAGTAAATTCATGTATTCCCCATAATATTACATTTGTGGAGTATCTTTTCTCAGAACTCTGTGTTGCACAGGTTCTCTGTTATTTCTCCGGAATATTTATGGCTAAAATGACAGGCTAGTGCAGAGCTAAAGAACTAGTGCCGGTGACATCACCGGGATCACTGCTAGGTGGAAGCCTCCGCCTAGCAGTGGAAAAAAGGTAATCAGCTCTTGGCCTGCGCGATGTAGGGCATGGGGGAGCATCGGAGCATGGGCTGAGTGTGGGAGGAAGGGGGTTATGTCTGGGTTCAGCTTTGAACCCGGACATGGCAACTCATGTCTTGAGCATACCTACTAAAATTATACTTCTATCTTACAGTTACAGATTCTTTAAAAAACACTATTCTGAGATGTACTCTTAATAGTACAAAAAAAAAAACCAGTAAGACAAATGTTACACATAATCTAAGAAGCTCATTAAGGATAGGGATGTGTCTTATGGGACCCTGGCAATGAGACACATCCTCTATCCTGTGGATAAAGAGTAGATTTATCAAAACAGGTAAAGGAAAACTGGCTTAGTTGCCCATAGCAACCATATTCCATCTTTCATTTTTCTGAGCTCCATTGGAAAATGAAAGATGGAATCTGACTGGATTCTATGGGCAACTAAGCCAGTTTCCCTTTACACCAGATATATATCCCCATAATATTAGATTTCTGGAGTATCTTTTCTCAGAACTCTGTGTTGCACCAGTCCTCTGTTATTTTTCCAGAATATTTATGGATATATTGACAATTCGGTGTTACTAGAGATGAGCGAATTGCCGTCAGTATCCATAAAATAAATAAAAAAACACTTAGGCCCCTTTCACACGGGCGAGATTTCCACGTGGATGCGAAGCGCGAGTTGAACGCATTGCACCCGCACTGAATACCGACCCATTTATTTCTATGGGGCTGTGTACACGAGCGGTGATTTTCACGCATCACTTGTGCGTTGCGTGAAAATCGCAGCATGCTCCTGTTTGTGCGTTTTTCACGCAACGTAGGCCCCATAGAAATGAATGGGGTTGCGTGAAAATCGCAAGCAACTGCAAGCAAGTGCGGATACGGTGCAATTTTCAAGCACGGTTGCTAGGAGACGATCGGGATGGGGACCCGATCATTATTATTTTCCCTTATAACATGGTTATAAGGGAAAATAATAGCATTCTGAATACAAAATGCATAGTAAAATAGCGCTGGAGGGGTTAAAAAAAAATATACATATATATATATATATATATATATTATATATAATAATAATAATAATAATAATAATAATAATTTAACTCACCTTAATCCACTTGTTCGCGCAGCCGGCATCTCTTCTGTCTTCATCTGTGCTGTGAGCAATAGGAACTTTGATGACGTCACTGCGCTCATCACATGATCCATCACCATGGTCACCATGTCACTCTGGGGCTTAAGTCGCTCCCAGACTGTATGGGCTGCTGCCTATATCAAAGGATCGCAGATTGTAGATGATACACTCCTCTATGTATAGTATAATCCAATATTTATCCTGAATGTCGATTTAACAGATATGGAATTTCATTTGACTGCTACAATTCAATTGTTTCTTGTTTTCCGACAATAAGTGTAAAACAATAGAGTATATATAGATAGCTAGATTTATGTACATGAAGTCTCTGTACCGCTAAAGTTTTTTCTTTTTCCTAATTTTTGACATTTTTTTTTATGTTTTTTGCTATTATATTCGATTATTACTCAGTATGTAAGGTGTCAGCACTACTGGATGATAACAGATGTCATTGATATATATTTAAGTTGATCTTGCCACTATTATGTATACTTATGGAATATTTTTTCATTATCACAGTGTTTGATAAAGGTCTTATGACCGAAACGTCACAAATTGGTGAAGTTGCCACAAAAATAAACAAACCGGAACAAAAGTTCTTGTATTGAGTGCGGTTGTTTTTTCTTTCAATGGATCATGTGATGGACCATGTGATGAACGCAGTGACGTCAAAAGGTCCTATTGCTCACAGATAAAGACAGAAGAGATGCTGGCTGCGCAAACAAGTGGATTAAGGTGAGTTAAATATTTTTTTATTTTTTTTTAACCCCTCCAGCCCTATTATACTATGCATTATAAGGGGAAATAATACAATCTATACTACAACTAACCCAAACCTGAACTTCTGTAAAGAAGTTCGGGTCTGGGTACCACAGTTGGTTTTTTCTCACGCGCGATAAAAAAAATGAACATCGGAACGCAATCGCAGTCAAAACTCACTGCAATTGCGTTCCTACTCGCGCGGGTTTGCCGCAATGCACCAGGACGCATCCGGACCTAATCCGGACACGCCCGTGTGAAAGAGGCCTTAGCTTTTAAAAACACAACATTAGGCTGCATTCCCACGTCCGTGGAACACGATCCGTGTGATACCGGCCTGGATTTCTTCTGAGTGCAGGAGTGCACGGCGTCATTGGTTGCTATGACGCCGTGCGCTTCCTGCTGCCGCCGCAGTACACTCCTGCACTCTGAAGAAATCCAGGCCGGTATCACACGGATCGTGTTACACGGACGTGGGAATGCAGCCTTAGGCTACATTCACACGTCTGTGGTGTGTTGCGGACCCACAAATTGCGGGTCCGCAACACACCAGCCCGTCACCCCCATAGAAATGCCTATTCTTGTCCGCAAGCTGCGGACAAGAATAGGACATGCTCTATCTTTTTGCGGAGCTGCGGACCCAAAATCGGGGCCGCGCTCCGCAATTGCGGCTGCAGACAGCACACTGTGTGCTGTCCGCATCCATTCCGTCCCCATAGAGAATGAATGGGTGCGGAACGGATGCGGACACATTTTGCGGACGTGTGAATGGAGCCTTAAAGGAACAGCAAGACATACAGTATCTACACAAGGCAGAGATCACACGTACTTTAGATGATAAAGAACTGTAGAACTGCAAACTAGGGATCGACCGATTATCGGTTTGGCCAATATTATCGGCCGATATTGAGGATTTTGAACGTTATCGGTATCAGCATCTATTTTGCCGATATACCGATAACGTATTGGGAACACAGAACACGCTGCTCTCAGCGCGCTCTGTGTTCCCTCCGCAGCACAGGGGAGAAGGAAGCAGTGTCTCCTCCCCCTGTGATGCTGCTGCCACTGCCGCCAATGAGAGGAGAGAACATAAGAGGAGGGGAGGGGCTGTGGCCGCTGCGCCACCAATGAAGATAAGCCTTTCATTCATATACAGGAGGCGGGATCTGGCTGCAGAATCACATAGCCGGCTCCCGACCTCTATGAACTGTAGCTGCGATCGTTAACTCCTCAGGTGCCGCGGACCGCAGCTATCGCTCATAGAGGTCGGGAGCCGGCTATGTCATTCTGCAGCCAGCTCCCGCCTCCTGTATATGAATGAATGAGAGACTTATCTTCATTGGTGGCGCAGTGCGCCCCCCAGTATTAATCATTGGTGGCGCAGTGCGCCCCCCACCCCCATCCCGGCCAATAGTAAAAACATTGGTGGCGCAGTGCGCCCCTGCCCCCACCCACCCAGTATTACTCATTGGTGGCAGTGGCCACAGGGTCCCCTCTCCCCTGCTCCTCCGATCGGAGCCCCAGCTGTGTAAGCCTGGGGCTCCGATCGGTTACCATGGCAGCCAGGACTCTACTGAAGCCCTGGCTGCCATGATAAGCTCCATGCTGCTGTGTGCACAAAGCACAGGGCAGCAGGGACAGTGTGATGTCCTATTCACCCTGATAGAGATCTATCAGGGGGAATAGGACAAGGGTTCTAGTCCCTAAGGGGGCTAAAAGTTAGTAAAAAAAAAAAAAACACTAAAATATTAAGTATAAATGAAAAAGATTTATAAAAAAAAAAAATACACATTAACAATAAACAAAAAAATACACATTAACAATAAACATATTAATTTTCAGCAGATTTGTATAGGAATTTTTTTTTTCTCAAAAATGAAAATTCCCAGAATATCGGTATACATTATCGGCTATCGGCCTGAAAGTTCACAAATTATCGGTATCGGCCCTAAAAAATCAATATCGGTCGATCCCTACTGCAAACACATCAAAATATCACTTTAGTTAAGGTAAGTCTCTACAGAGCAACCATGTATAGCCTGGCTATCAAAATGTAGTTAAAATGAATTCCCTTGAATAAGAAGACTACTTTACGTGTAATATATGAACTCAAAACATATTAAGTCGGCAAAAGCAATCTTGGTAAATGGTGAATATTTCAATCACAAAGTGCACTATTTTATAGATTCTTAGGCAGAAATTGGACCAAATCATCATTTTATGCCATAACTAGAGATGAGCGAATCGAAGCTGACGAAATGGAATTAGTTATGAATTTCAGGAAAAATTCGATTCGCACTGAATGCAAATTTCCTTGCGCTTCCTAGCAACGAATCACATTTTTCCTAAAATGACTGCTGCACGTGTGAGGACATGGAGAAAGGAAGTCTCGGAAGGCGGGATCACCCATATTGACATGCATGCAGCCAATCAGCAGCCAGCCGTGTGATGCCATCTTAGATTCTGCCATTCACCAGCGTACTTAGTGCAGGGAGAGACGTGTCTGCAGGCGCTAGAGACAGTGATAGAAAAATAGTCATTGTGCTAAAAAAAAAAAAAAAAAAAAAAACATTTACAAGTTCAGGGAAAGATTATTCAAGGTGTAAGAAAAGGATAGTGAGGAATCATTCCACAGCATTTATGCAGAACAGGGTTCAGTAGGGGAGGTTACAGCCTGGGTAATAGGAACAATCCTATTAAGCCTCTTTCCCACGGGCGTGTGTGCACCGTGGTCGTGCTGCGGCCCGCAAAGTTTGGATCCCCAGTAGTGCTTCCGTAGGGTTCCGTTCCGCATCTTGAAGTGAATGGGTCCGCATCCGCGATGCGGAATGCCCTCCCGTGGGAAAGAGGCCTTACACCTTGCAGCACTGACTGGGGATCCAAATTGCCATTATACAGCTCTAATTCCAGCAAACCGTTCTTATTAGGGTGCAAGTGCTGTTTGATACAGGCATTAACAGGGTTCATTACAAGGAAATATTTTTTTGCCTTAGTGTGCTGCCGTTATACATTCTAAAGCATTTTTTTGGCTTGTATTAGGCTACTTTCACACTAGCGTTCGGGGTTCCGCTTGTGAATTCCGTTTGAAGGCTCTCACAAGCGGCCCCGAACTGATCCGTACGGCCCCAATGCATTCTGAGTGGATGCGGATCCGCTCAGAATGCCTCAGTCTGGCACCGTTTGACCTCCGTTCCGCTCAGCAGGCGGACACCCGAACACAGCTTGCAGCGTTCGGGTGTCCGCCTGGCCGTGCGGAGCCAAACGGATCCGTCCAGACTTACAATGTAAGTCAATGGGGACGGATCCGTTTGAAGTTAACACAATATGGTGCAATTTCAAACGGATCCGTCCCCCATTGACTTTCAATACAAAGTCTGGACGGATCCGTCTGACTAACTTTCAGACTTAGAATTTTTTCTGAAAGATAATGCAGACGGATCCGTTCTGAACGGATCCCATCATTTGCATTATAGGAGCGGATCCGTCTGTGCAGACACCAGACGGATCCGCTCCGAACGCAAGGGTGAAAGTAGCCTTAGTAGGGAAAAAAGGGTTTATTAGCCGTTGTGTGGTGAAGTGCGCAAATTACAGCCCTTTTTTGCGTGCATTAGTGGAAAAAATAAAAAAAAATATCTTTGCTGTTGAGGGCTGCATATTTTACAGCCCAGTTTGCCATGTATTAGTGGTGAAATACAAATATATTCGTCGTTCATAGTTGTACTTATCTGTTGAAAAGCCTTTTGTGTAAGAATAGAAAAAAAATTAGGGCCCAATTGCAGTTCAGCGGTGCAGTGATATATTCTAAGGCCCTGTTTTCTGTGTATTAGTGGCGAAATAAAAAATATTTGATCTAACTGTACGTCAGGCAGAGAAGTGCCAGACCCTGCACAGAGGATTGGCAGAGGGCTAAATGTTTCTGGTGCAGGCAGAGGTCGCAGCAGAGTAAGGAGCCGTGGCAGCAGGTGTCACTTCAAGAGGCCTGAGCTCCCAGTGTCATCTAGCAGTCTTGTCTTGACCAGCAACCCAGCGGTTCTTCAATGGTTGACTCGATCTTTGACTTCGTCGCAACTTACATCAGACAACCCCAGACAAGAGTCAGTGGGTTCATCAGACACAACCCTTAGTTGGCATGGCCCAGGAGCAGGTCCTGTGCCCTCACCTGTCCTCAACCTGCCTCTGTCCTTTTCGGTTACCTCACTGTGAGAAGTATTATATGCTGTAGATTCAGATCCACTTTTCAGCAAGGAAGAGCTACTAGAGAGCGGTCAGCAGCTACTGCCTAGCCAAGATCTGAAGGAGACATCCGCCGCTTCCTTCGTTGGCAGGCAAGTAGTGATGAGGAGAGTGGCGTGGGAGCTGGTGTTGAGAGTGGTCAGGCTCCTGACCCAGAGACGGTTGAGGAGGACATCAGTGACGTGCAGACTCTACTCAATGATAATGTAGCTGATCACACTTGGGAGCTGGGTGACGAAGGGGCTTTATCATCATCGAGAGAAGAGTGTGTCAGCTTGTCCGTGAGGCAGCAGAGGAGACAGCAAGTCGCTAGCATGGCCGGGAGTCAGCAGGAGGTTGGGAGCCAAACGTGCCCGGGGTAGGCCACCCACTTCGCGGGAGCCTACCTGCCCGGGAAGTAGTGGTGCAGGGGTTCAAGGAGGCAGCGGCGGTAGCAGTCAGTTAGTGCGTAGTGTTGGGGGGTAAAAATCACCTACTTGGCGGTGTGGCAGTTTTTTTAAAAGCCGCTGGAGGAGGTGAACGTGGCCGTATGTAGAATGTTGGCACTACGGCCCTGCGTCAACATATGAAGCATCGCCATAAAGTGGCCTGGGACAACCGTGGCTCCGATGTGGTGGTCCAGCCTGCAGCAGCAACCACTGCATTACCCGGTTTCTGGCAGTCAAGGATCCACCACTTCAGCCGAAGGGAGCTGTGTGTCCTTCCCATCATCTGCCTGTTCTGATGCTCCTGCTCCTTAGTCACGCATTCCGTCAGTAAATTGATCACCGAGGCGATTGCCAAGAGACAACAGTATGCGTGCACTCATCCAAAGGCGCAGAAGCTGAATGTGCTCCTGTCCAAGTTGCTGGTGCTGCAGTCCCTCCCTTTCCAAATGGTGGACTCTGCACCTTTCAGAGAACTGATGGCTTGTGCCGAGCAGAGGTGGAGAGTCCTGAGCCATCATTTCTTTGCCACAAAGGCAGTACCAGCCCTGCACACACACGTAGAACAGAAGGTGGGCCAGTCCTTTCGGTGTCTGCCAAAGTGCACAGCAGTGCCAACGTGTGGAGCTGTAACTACGGTCAGGAACAATACATGTCCTTTACGGCCCACTTGGTGAATGCAGCTCCTGCACAGCCACATCAGCAACTTGGCCAGGCGACGCCGCTTCCGCCTCCACGTTGTCACGCCATTGGTCCTGCTTCCTCATCCTCCACCCTGTCAACAGCCTCTACTGCAGGGAAAATGAACAGTGCCCCTCCAGCATACCGCATGTGCAGAACACGGCGGTTTCACGCTGTTCTGCACCTCATTTGCCTGGGCGAACTGAGTCACACAGGGGAGGAACTGCTCCATGTCCTTCAGCAAGAAATAGAATCCTGGCTTTCTCCGCGACAAGTGAAAGGGTGACCGACAACAGGAAGAACATTGCGTCGGCGCTGCGTCAAGGATGGCTGAGCCATGGGCCCTGCATGGCAGAAGTGTTCAATCTGGTTGTCAAGTGGTTCCTGAAGGGCAACATAAAGCTGTCAGTATGATTCTGTAGAAATAAGGTCAAGCAGAGGCACATAGAATTATAAATCATGATAATGCCATGCGCTCCTGCAAGTCCAGAACAGAGGATCACACTCACACACAGAGCATGATTCCCGTAATGGACTCGCTCGTGTGAAACAGCTCGAAGTCTTCCACCCATCTGCAGGACATCCTAAAAATGGCCAGAAAACTTTGTATGCACTTCAGCCAATCGTACAACGCAAAGCACACCCTCCTGGAGCTACAGCGGCAGAATGGCATCCCCCAACATAGGCTTATATGCGGCGTTTCCAAGCGTTGGAATTCCACCCTTCATATGTTGGATTGACTGTACGAACAGAGAACGGCCATCAACAATTTCCTGATGATCCAACTGGAAAGAAGTACTCCCCTGTGTTACTTCGATGTGAGCCAGTGGCAGTTCATGCGTGACACCTGCCATTTGCTCAGGCCCTTTGAGGATGCCACGTTATTTGTCAGTCGCCAGGACTACGGGATGAACGATGTCATTCCACTGCTTCATGTCCTGGAAAGATGCTGCTACACATGGCTGGTCAGGGGACTGCAGACGTGGTGCCTAGATCTCATGGCCACATGAGCCCTGTGGGGGCTGAACTGGAGGAGGACATTGGAGCACAAGCAACGTGTAGCGAAATGGGTGGTTATGCTACACAGGTGACAGGAGAGGAGGAGCAGCCAGAGGAGCTACAGGATGATGTTGAAGATGAGGCGGAGGACCCAGACACACCATGGCAGTATGCAGTGGAGATGGAGGCAGGGAGTCCCTCCGAGTCACTTGCACAAATGGCTGCTGCATGCTCACTTGCTTGGGTAGGGACAGACGAATTGTCACCATTTGGCAGATGGATGACTTCTGGCTCTCCACCTTGTTGGACCCTCGCTACCCGTCCAAAATGTTTTTGTTTTTTACCCACTGAGAGTGAGGACAAACTGAACTACTACAGAGACATCCTATGTAGTCAGTTGGCCGCTGCCTATCTGCGCCATCGTCCATCCTCTCGCAGATCTGACCGGGTGTGGGGGGGGGGGGCCTCTGCACACACATTCCACTGCAATGGCTGCTGGGGAGGGGTGGGGTGGCAGGAGCAGTACCAGCTCCATCAGCAGCAGCCCGAGTCTACAGTCGCTGATGAGCAGCTTTCTTCACCTACATAGTGAAGAAACTACTCACCAGCAGCTAGACATAGAGCAGAACCAGAACCAGCAGGTGGTGGCATACTTGGAGTGCACCCTGCCAACTGACCTTAAAGATCCACTGAAATACTGGGCATCCAAACTGGATTTGTGGCCGCAACTGTCCAAGTTTTAACTGGAAAACTGTCCTGCCCAGCCAGTAGTGAGACATCAGAGCGGGTGTTTAGTGCAGCGGGGGCCTTAGTTACCCCAAGAAGAACTCGCCTGTCCACAAAAAAATGTGGAGAGACTGACCTTTGTCAAGATGAATCAGGCGTGGATCAGCCAGGATTTCCACCCACCAATTCCTAATGCATCAGACTAGATCATCCATGGTGCCACACCAACACTTTGACAAAAGAGACTGGTTTCTTCTGACTACCTGCCTCAGCTACTATTCTGATGCTGCCACCCGCCTAATGCCAGACATCTGATGCCAAGTGCTCCTTCTTTCACCCACCGTCTTTAGCGGGTACTGGTATTGCCACCAACCTTTACACTCTGTCACCTTGCCACTCTGTGGCCTCCTGATACTTGGCTTGTGATTTGGTAGCCAAAAGCAGCAGTGTGTACAAAACACAGGAGACATGCAAATATCCATTCACGTGTCATCTCTGTTTTGGATCCACTCCTATTTTTTTTTTTTTGGCATTAGCAATACTGATGGATTACTGACCAAATTCTGACCGAGTGAAGGCAGATGCTCCACAGACAGGATCCGTTTTTTATGGGTTTTTGTTCTGATGGATCAGAGGAAGGGCAAAATAATCAGTGACGTCCTCACACACACCCTGACTGCTGACACCCTCTCCACAATGTCGGGGGGCTCTACTTGTATAAGCGTTTAATAGACCAGGTTCTGTAGACATCTTTGTGGAATCAGCTGACGCCGGTGTAAAAGGAGTGCACTTCTTCCCTGGCGCTAACCTCATCCTGTAAGGCAGAGTTCATACTTGAGTTATTTGGCCCCGTGACTGCCCAAATAAGTGAAGTGTGCAGTGATTCTAAGTGCAACGCCTGTCACCTACATGTCATACTGACTCACAGTATTATTTCACTACCACAGCAGACTCCATATGCATGTTACTGCAAGGCACAGTGTTCTACACCAGTATAAAGGCTCTGTGCAGCCAGGAAATAGCCGTTTAACGTAATTCGCATCGAACCAAATTTTTCCCCCAAAAAATTCTGCTAACCAGCGAATTGAATTGTTTTTAAATTCGCTCATCTCTAGCCATAACCAGACACAAAAAAATGTATTCATTTAGTTTAAAAATATCCCTTCTTTGTTGATGCTAACATGGTAGTATGTCACCGTATTACACCTGCAGATAATCGCTAACAAGCATTAGTAGGAACCTTTATTAGCAATGATCTGGCAGTGTAATACTGCCGTCGGTAATCCGAATCTTTTAGCAGGTTTAAAAATGCTCGTTTGTCGGCGGCAGATTATGCTGTGTGATCACGATTTGCTGCTGGCATACAGTGATTCAGTATGGTATGGAGATAAGGGATGAAATTAGCAATCTCTTGACCCTATACTAAGGAGGAGAACGCTGCATGTAATATCAGCAGTCTTCTCCACTACTGAGCAGGTGATTGCCGGGAAGGAACACTTCCCTCCCTGCAGAATCTGTAGGTGTAATAGGGCCTTTACTGCCAGCTTCACACACAGTATCTGTGCCACATCCATATAATGGAACAGTATGTAAAATGCCAATATATTTTAGGACTTAAAAAAATAAATAAAAATCTAACATGATTTCAGAACTCAAAACTAAAGCTAGAACAAAAGGAAATCATGCTGATAGAATTAGTCAGTGACAACACAGAAAGGGATGCTATACGCGCTAAAATTAAAGACATTCTAATAGGATTATATTTAGTCAAAGATGAAGAATATCAAATTATTGTACTCATGGGTTTAAAAGGGAGTCAGCAGTTTTAACCATGCTAAACTGCTGACAGCGCTAATTAGGGACTGAAAGAACTGTACAAGTAGTGGGGCTTTTCTGATCAGGAGTAGTGTGATTATTAAGTTCTTCTACTTTGCCCGATTCTGTAAGTGCACTGGAGGCGTGGCTTCAGTGACATGCTCTCACTTCACAGCCCCTCCCCTCTACTACGAGTGACGGCTGTAGCATCCAACCAGGAGACCTCTACAGCTGTCACTCAGAGAAAAGAGTTATGAGCAAGTTTATATTTACAGGTATATTTGCACTGCACTCTCTAGTCCCTATCTATCATAGTCAAAACTGCTGACAGACTCTCTTTGAAGGAGTTGACTCATGTCTCAAGTAGACCGTCCCTGTCCATATGGCCCATGGAAGTGGAGCCATCATTTTGAACCCCCTCTATAAGCCACAATGGAAACCTGTACTGCAACAGCAAATCCATTTCTGGTCGACCAAGCCTGTCAATGCACAATACGGGCACCCATTCATTTAAATGGTCGTCATGTAATGCTACATTTCCCTTGTAACAGCCACCCAGGTGTCTCCTGAATGAGAAACCAAATCCCTCACGTCGCTGATCGAAACGCTAGGGAATTTTAGGTAAGAAACCATAAAATGTCTGCTTTGCTTTTTCTCTGCCAGTTTTCAATGAAAGTTTTTTTCTTTTGGTCTGTAAATTTACACACTCAGACTTCATATCAAAAATAGACAGAAGGCACTAATTTATTTAGATGGAAATCCATGGAAACGGAGTGACTGGGATGGTTAGGAAATGACTATAAAAATATCTAGGAGGTTACACACAGTGTGTCGTTTTGGCACCGTTTCTATAACCAGTAAGCCATATACAAACAAGATTTAGATTTTCAGCATATTTTTCTGGTAATTTGATTATGCAAAAGCCAAAAAAGGTACTAAACAGCAATTTTACTTGCAGGCATCATCATTTTATAAACGGTTAGGACTTCAACAAACTGATCTTTGGCTCATAAACTGAACAGATGGAAAAGGAGTAGGTCATCCCAAAAATGCTTTTACGCTCCTAGGGCATTGCACATGAAGGCCATCTGTTTATACCAAATAGTAGAGTAAAACAGTAACTAACAGGTAGAAGATTAAAGAGCGAAATGTCTAAGGCCTCATGCGACTGCGTCCGTACTACAGATCCCCAAAATACGGACACTTTCCTGTACACGCCGCATTTTTTCCTCACTCCCATTACTAGAGATGACTATTCTCACTGCATTACAGACAAGAATAGGACATGTTCTATAATTTACCAAACGGACATATAGATGACAACCATATGCTGCCTTTTTTTTGTGGCAGCATTAAAACGGATCAGTCTGTGTACTATCTGGAAAAAAAACGCGGATTGGACGTTGATGCCAAATATGGTCGTGTGCATGAGCCCTAAGGCTAAATTTACAAAAGGAACACTACAATGGCCACCTAGATATCACATTCACATTTAATTGTAGAACATCTCAAAACCATGGGCATTAAAGCGATCCTGTCAGGTGAATGTTGTTGCCCTATCTGAAAGAGGGTGATACAGCTGAGCTCTGCGATATATAGATTTATAAGATTTGGAGCAGGAATGCTACTGACCCTGCCCTCTACACACCGATACAGGTAAAGAAGCCAATCATTGTGTGTGAGCAGAGTCAGCAGGACTCTGTCTCTCCAAGGAGTCCTGTGAAGATTTACTCCGCTTTTTTTACGCAGAAGTCCTGCTCAAAATCATTTTAACCTATACTTCAAAAAACTCAACTGACGGGTTCCCTTTAAAACAGTTGATCTCCTTTACAACTGTAAGATCCTCCATTAGATACATGGCAGTAGAGATCTGTATTCATTCAGTTTTAGTATGGTTGGGCACTAATGTTAGGTCAAACTGGAATTGTAGGACCATATTACTTCTATTTTATGGAAACAGAAAAAACTGGTATTATCTTATGTCTAGTGCAGACCATGGCTAGTATTTTTGGATCCCTGTGTCATGTTCCTCTCCCTCAGGCCCTGCACTAAACATAACACTGTATACATTTTACCCCAATTGCTACCCTAACGGGGTTTTCCTATGAGCATATCTATTAATATATGTTAATGGCATAGCACTCCAGAGAGAAGATGAAGCGGAGAGGTGTCTGTATATGACATGAGTCCATTTCCATTGTAGTTTACGGGAGTTGTAAACTTCTCGTTGTTTTTGTCACCCACATAATTTACAATGGCGACAACTGCATGTATGTTCAGCCATCTCATCTTCTTCGGAGAGTCAACCTAGGGTGCAGGGGGACTTCCATTCTTCCAAAATGTGGGAGTCCCAGAAGTAGAACCCCACTCCTACCAGCCATTTTTTCTATAATTGTTGATATGCCATGTGCTTGGGAGTGATGCAATCTGTCGAGGGAATGTTTGAACCAAGGGATGTGCATCCCTGCTCCATAGTTGAGCCTTTCAACAGTCCCATTCCAAAGTCTTGGGAGTCCTGGAGGCTGGTTTGTTGTCTCCTAGATGATGAAGATGATCAAATCAACAGGGCAGTCATTCTATAAACTTGTTAGAGAGATGGCATCATTGTGCTCTTCAATATTAGTCTGCCTGTATTTCTCTTATTATTTAACAGAAGTCCTGCTTCAGGCTGGCCCTACGCTGCCACATGTCTTGCGCAACAAGATCACGAATCCGAATTGCAACATCGCATCTATTGATTGTCAATGGGGTCACAAAATAATATGCCGTGACTGAGATGCAACAGTTACAAAAAAAAAAATCCAACACTTGGATTTTCAGCCACAGGTCACATGCAATTTTGTTATCATAAACCACAATGCAAGTCGCATGAGACTTGGCTGTAAAACAGCTAGGGCAGCGCTAAAGCCCACCCATCAGAGCCAGTGACGTCACCGCACACACTGCTGGGTGAAAGCCTCCGCCCGGCAGTGTGTTATAGTAAATAAAGAGCCCTTGCCCTGCGCGATCCTGCGCAGGGCGAGGGAAAGCATCGGAGCATGAACTGCTCCGATGCTCAAGTCAGGGGGGCTGCCTGGGTGAAATTCTGGGTATGTCAGTGTTCAGCTCTGAACCCGGACAACCCCTTTAATCCAGGGATATGTCCTCTCGTCCTGTTACTGTCACAGCTTCTAACAGTAGATACAGTTGGTGGTAGATGAAGGATGAAATAGAGCATTTG
This sequence comes from Bufo bufo, assembly GCF_905171765.1. Taxonomy (NCBI): domain Eukaryota; kingdom Metazoa; phylum Chordata; class Amphibia; order Anura; family Bufonidae; genus Bufo; species Bufo bufo. Next base: position 396,104,791 of record NC_053390.1, read on the forward strand.
CGTCCACCTCAATGAGGTTACTGAGGTGGACAGAAATAAGTAAAACCACAAACAGCAGGTGGCGCTACATAGGTAAATATTATTGAATAACTCAGTGGCTATAACAAAAAAAAAAAAAAACGCATTTAGATACACCTGCTGGTCTACAAGATGTAGAATATGTTCAGAAGGACAAATCCCTTAAAACATTTTTGTGGAGTATTTGATCAATGCACTTTTTAATGGCTTGTTTTTCAATGTCATGCACTTTTAGGGTGCCTGCACACGATGCAGATTAGGGTACTTTCACACTAGCGTTGCTGGATTCTGGTAGGCAGTTCCATCGCCGGAACCGGCAATCTGTATGCAAACTAATACCATTTGTGGACGGATCCGGATCCGTTTCACAAATGCATTGCAAGAATGGATCTGTCTCTCCGGTTGTCATCTGGAAAAACGGATCCAGTATTCATCTTTTTCCCATTTTGAAAGGTCTGCGCAAACCGCAAAACCGGATCGTTTTTTCCGGAACACTTGGGGCCCGATCCGGCATGTGTTCCAGAATTTTGTACGGAGAAAATACCGCAGCATGCTGCGGTGTTTTCTCCGTCCAAAAACCATACAGTGACTGAACTGAAGACATCCTGATGCATCCTGAACGGATTGCTCTCCATTCAGAATGCATTAGGATAAAGCTGATCAGTTCTTTTCCGGTATTGAGCCCCTAGGATGGAACTCAATACCGGAAAACAAAAACGCTAGTGTGAAAGTACCCTTTCGCGCGGTTTTACTGCTCAGACGTGCTGAAAAACTAACTGCAGCATAATATAGTACCAGCAAAGACAAATCTCATGTACAGTTTGCTTCTTCCCTAAGGTGAAAAAATTTACCCAATGTGCAGATTTTGAAATCTGCAGCATGTTAATTGCTGTTGCGTTTTTCTTGTGCGAATTTTACCCTTTCCAGTGGAAGGGAGAGATCTATGGAAAATCTGAAGCTGCATAAAAAGCGTACAACAAACGCACCAAAAACACGATGAATAGTGCACATTTATGCGTGTTGTTTTCTGTGGTTTTGGTGCAGATTTTCTGCACCCAATATAGGAAAGTACACTCTATGGGCAAAAGGACTGGGACACACATCTTTATCATTGAATTCAGGTCTTCCCTTCAGTCCCATTGCCACAGGTGTATAAAATCCAGCCCATAGCCATGCAGTCTGCCTTTACTAACGTTTATGAAAGAATGGGTTGTTCTAAAGAGCTCACTGAATTCCAGCATGGTCCTGTAATAGCATGTAGCAATTCAGTTCATGAAGTATCTTCCCTTCTAGATGTTTCACCATCAACTGTGAGTGATGTTATTGCAAAGAGGAAATATTTAGGACAGCAACTCAGCCACAAAGTGGTAGACCACAAAATGTTAGTGTGGTTAATGACTGCTGAGGAACATTAAAAGTCACTAACGTTCTGCTAACTCAATAGCTGCACCGTTCCAAGCCTCCTCTGGCATGATCAGCACAAAACCTGTGCTACAGGAGCTTTATGGAATGGGTTTCCACAGTCAAGTAGCTGTACACAAGCCTTACATCACCAAACCAAATGCTGAATAAAGTGGTGTAAAGCAGGCTGCCCTTAACAGTGAAGCAGTGGAAACATTTTCTGTGGAGTGACGAATCTCACTTCTTTATCTTACAGTCTGATGGACAAGTCTTGCCAGGATAAGGCTACTTTCACACTAGCGTTTTTTGCAGATCCGTCAGATCCGGATCTGCAAAAACGCTTCCGTTACAATAATACAACCACATGCATCCGTCATGAACGGATCCGGTTGTATTAGGTCTTCTATAGCCATGACGGATCAGTCTTGAACACCACTGAAAGTCAATGGGGGACGGAACCTTTTTCTATTGTGCCAGATTGTGTCAGAGAAAACAGATCTGTCCCATTGACTTGCATTGTGTGTCAGGACGTTTGGCTCCGCTTCGTCAGACGGACAGCAAAACGCTGCAGGCAGCGTTTTAGTGTCCGCCTCCAGAGCGGAATGGAGATGGAACGGAGGCAAACTGATGCATTCTGAGCGGATCCTTTTCCATTCAGAATGCATTAGGGCAAAACTGATCCGTTTTGGACCGCTTGTGAGAGACCTGAACGGATCTCACTAACGGAAAGCCAAAACACTAGTGTGAAAGTAGCCTTACATTACCTCTCTGACTGCGTTGTGCCAACTAAAAGTTTGGTGGAGGACGGATCATGCTGTAGGGTTGTTTTCAAAGGATGGCCTAGGTCACTTACTTCCAGTGAAAGGAAATCATAAAAGGTTGTTTTTTTTTTATGACGACCTATCCTCTGGATATGTGCTTGGTATCGCAGCTCAGCGCCATTCAAGTGAATAGGGCCGATCTGCCCCTAGGCCACATAACATTTGAATGTGTCGTCACTTGACCTAGGAAAAGCTGAGAGAAGGATGTGACGCTCACAGGAGCGCTGCTGCCTTCTCAAACAGCTGATCGGAGGGGACCCGGGTGTCAGACCTCCAGCGATCAGATACTGATGACTAGAGATGAGCGAACTTCTGTTTTAAGTTCGGCGTCTAAAGTTCGGCTTCCGGTTAGCGGAGGATCCCGATATGGATTCCGAATTCCGTTGTGGTCCGTGGTAGCGGAATCAATAATGGTCATTATTGATTCCGCTACCACAGACCACAACGGAATTCGGAATCCATATCGGGATCCTCCGCTAACCGGAAGCCGAACTTTAGACGCCGAACTTAAAACAGAAGTTCGCTCATCTCTACTGATGACCTATCCAGAGGATAGGTCATCAGTAAGAGAATCTTGGAAAATCCCTTTAATGCTGTAGCATACCAAGACATTTTGGACAACTTTACACTTTTAACTGTGTGGCAACAGTTCGGGGAAGGCCTTTTTCTGTTCCAGCATGACTGTACCCCAGTACACAAAACAAGGTCCATAAAGGTAACGATAGTTGGGTGATTTGATGTGGAAGAACTTGACTGGCCTGCACGGTCTTGACATCAAACACCTTTGGGATGAACTAGAACGGAGATTGTGAGCCAATATCAGTGTCTGACCTCACAAATTCTCTTCAGGATGAATGGACAAAATTTCCCAAAGATACATTCCATAATTTTGTAGAAAGTCTTCTGTGGCGAAACCAACCTCGCCACTGGGTGCTGGAGAAGCCTGGTTGCCAGCCTCTTGCCTTAGGATTATGGGCCCTCTCATCAGCCCATGCTAAACTTAAACCCCATGGCGATTTGACTGTGATAGTGGCATCTGAGCGCTGTTTGGATATATTGAGCGCTCAGATCCAAGCCATCTGGGGATATGTTAAATGTCTATATTTACTGTAATGGTTGGGACATTGTATATTTGAATAGTGATGTCTGTCCTATTGTCCCCACGTGTGTATTGGGGATTTGCCTTTGTCCTGAGAGATAATTGAATTACTCCTCGGTTGTCTCCAGGACAGAAGACATTGTTTAAAACGATGTATTCTCCTGCCTGTGATAATTACATCAACCCATTGTGTAAGGTAATTGTATCACAGGCAGAGGGGAGGATTTTGTATGGGAGTGTTTAAACTGTAAAGCTGTAAAGGATTGGCTGCTAGGTCATGTCCTCAGTTCCCAACCAGGTCCACGGGGGTGGTAACCTTGTTGGAAAATGTGTATAAGTCAATGCTTGTGTGTTCAATAAAGAGTTCCTGTTTTACATTCAACATAGAGCCTCGTCTCATGTGTATGGGGATTGCTTTACGCTGTATACTCCCCTGGCTATAACTCCTAGCTCTTGTAAGAGCTGTTCCTGCTCTCTGAAATTAGGAGAGGTTCACCCACTGGAGCCTGGAGCCTTGTCGTAGGTCCAGGGTTGGTAGGAGACGGTGAGACCTCAACCAAGCTTCGGCGGTTCGTGGGGTCTGCGGCGCTTACGGTGTCAAGTGGAGTGCTTTGAGTCCTCGGGAAGCACTAGGAGCATCCATCGACGGAGGTACCCGGTCGGGGTGCCAGGAGATCCGTTACACCTTCCCAGAAGAGTGGAAGCCGTTTTAGCTTCAAGGGGAGACCAACTCCCTATTTAATACCTATAGATGTAGACTAGGAATATTAAAACCTTCTGTAGGTGTAATGTGTAGATGCCCCAACACTTGTGCCCATATAGTGCATGTACCCTTCCTTCCCCTGTATTGTCACTTCTGCCGAACAGAACAGTGAGCAAAAATACACTGGAAAAAAGCCATGCAAAAAACACAAACACTTGCTACTTTCTTTCAGGCAGCGGAAAAAACAACATTGGACGCTTATAGGACAAAAGTACTAGAAACTCAGGGGAAATATACCACACTCACAACATGCTGCAATTTCAGAAAATGCAACTGCCCTAATAAATCTAGGTCAAGTGACAAAAAGATGAATGTTTGTTTGCATTTAATAATTCCCACAGACTTACATGTATCATCTGGAGCCCTTTCTACCTACCCCCCCCCCCCCCCCCCCCCCCCCAAAATAACACCCAAGGGTATACGCACACAATGTGTATTATGAATGTTTTTGTGTAACAGTACCAGAAAAGTTAAAATATACACCGTGCATATTCTGTATGTGCAGAAATTGACCTGTGATGCAGCTTTTAAAATCTGCAGCATGTCAATTGCGCGGCTCCGTGTCCGATTTAGGGCTCATGCACACAACCGTAGCCTGTTTTGCAGTCCGTAAATTGCGGACCCACAAAACATGGATACTGGCCGTGTGCGTTCTGCATTTTGCAGAACAGAACGTCCGGGCCATAATAGAACAGTCTTATCCTTATCCACAAGTCCGACAAGAATAGGACATGTTCTAGATTTCTAGGAGGTGTGAATAGGTCCGCATCTACAAGAAAATGCAGATCAGATGTGGACAAAAAAATATGTTCATGTTAATGACCCCCTAATGGGGTTTTTCCTCATAGACTTCAATGGTGTTGTTAATATACACAGAAAATCTGCAGATAAATAATCTGACACAGATTTTGATGTTTTTACGCAGTAGCGCACACAATAAAATGCCATAAATATTGCTGATTCATATGCACTTTTTATTGAGTTTTTATGCATTTTCTGCATACCAATCTGCACAGTGTGCATATACCCTAAAAAAAAAAAAAAAGAAAGACTGTGGCACCACCATTACTCTGTCACAGCATTGATTATTCCAATATTTTGGGCAGTCAAAGTAGAATACATTGTCAAAAATACATTAAAAAAGGGTGTCCGTCACCTAATTTTCACCAATATAACGAAGGCTACTTTCACATTAGTGTTTTCAATTCCGCTATTGATATCCGTCATAGGATCTCAATAGCGGAAGAAAACGCTTCCATTTTGTCCCCATTCTTTGTCAAACTAAATGGGCCTGGGGTGCAAAACCAAGCACAGCTGCTATACAATGTATGGAGCTCTGCTTAGTAAGCTGCAAGGAGGCAGCAGTGCTCACCAAAGCGACAGTCTCTTCAAGCGGCTTATCAGTGGTGGTAGAGTAGGGCCCCCTTCACACGGGAGTCGCGGGTGAGGGCCGGATGCAATGCAGGTGCGTTCAGGGAAAATCGTGCGAGTAGGCACGCAATTTCAGTCAGTTTTGACTGCGATTGCGTTCAGTTTTTTCCGCACCAGTGCAATGCGTTTTGCACACTCGTGAGAAAAAAAAATAATGAATGTGGAACCCAGACCCGAACCCGGACTTGTTCACTGAAGTTCGGGTTTGGTGTTCTGTAGATTTTATTATTTTTCATTATACAGTAACATGGTTATAATGGAAAATAATAGCATTCTTTTATACAGAATGCTAAGTATAATGTCAATTGAGGGTTAAAAAAAAATGAAAACATAACTCACCTCATCCACTTGGTCGCGCAGCCGGGATCCTCTACTTTGTTCTTCTTGAAGGACCAGCAAAAGGACCTTCGCTGACGTAGAAGGTCCTTCTATCTTCATTCAGCAGAATCTGCGCTGACGTCACCGCGCTCACCACGTGGTGAGCGCGATGACGTCAGCGAAGGTCCTTCAAGAAGAAAGAAGAGGATCCCGGCTGCGCGATCAAGTGGATGAGGCGATTTATGTTTTTATTATTTTTTAACCCTCAATTGACATTATACTTAGCATTCTGTATTAAAGAATGCTATTATTTTCCATTATAACCATGTTATAATGGAAAATAATAAAGTAAATGGGGTCCCGGGTCGTACATCCCTCGTCTCCTTAGCAACCATGCGTGAAAAATTGCACCGCATCCGCACTTGCTTGAGGATGTGATGCGATTTTCACTCAGCCCCATTCATTTCTATGGGGCCTGCGTTGTGTAAAAATGCTGAATATACAACATGCTGCGATTTTCACGCAACGCACAAGTGATGAGTGAAAAACATCGCTCATGTACACAGCCCCATTGAAATGAACGGGTCCGGATTCAGTGCGGGTGCAATGCGTTCACCTCACGCATTGCACCTGCGCGGAATACTCGCCCGTGTGAAAGGGGCCCAACAGTACAGTGATCAGAGCGAGCAATGTCTTGCTTCTCTGTGTCCATCATACGACTAGAGAAGATTTTTCTCCCTGAAAGTAAACAATGAAGGTTCCTATTTAATAAAAGAAAGCAGAGTTCTGGAAATTTGTGGGAACTGTTATGGAAATTATATCTGAAAATGATATAACTATTCATTATACAAAGAATAACAGTTTGAAAGCCATAAAACACGTAGGGTAGATGTAACCGAACCAGTGTGCCAGATAGTGCACTGACAAAAAATAAGTCATCTGAATCAGTCCTTAAGGCCTCATGCACACAAACGTATTTTCTTTCAGTGTCCGTTCGGGTTTTTTTTCCGGTTTGCGGACCATATACAGAACAATTCATTTCAAAGGGTCATTTCAAAGTTACTCCATGTGCATTCCGTTTCACAAAAAAAAAAAAAATAGAACATGTCCTATTATTGTCCGCATTACGGACAAGGATAGGACTGTTCTATTATGGGCCAGCTGTTCCGTTCCGCAAAATACAGAATGCACACGGACGTCATCCGTATTTTTTGAGGACAGCAAAATACATACGGCCGTGTGCATGAGGCCTAAAGGCTATGTACACCTTTGGAGGGCAATTTTTTTTTTTATTATTGCACTGTACTTATTTTGAGCTAAAATCATTTTTCAATTGGTCTTTATTAAAAATATGGAATCTTTTTTTGTGTACAGAGCTGAGATGATCTAGTAGCAGCCTGTGGATTTTCTTTCTTTTCCATCAGTTGGGGAGCTGACTGGCTCCTTATTTCTGCTTTATGACATTATAAACACTCATTATAGCTCAGTTCTTATCTTAATAAGAATGCAACTGAAAGGGTTTCTGTCATCAGAAAATGGTTATGTAGCTGGCTGACATTAGCAATGTGCTAATGTCAGCAGAACATAACTGAATGACTTATATCTCCCTGCCTGCTGCCGTTAGCGCTAAATAATGACTTTTATTATATGCAAATGAGCCTCTATGTTCTAGTGGGGAGTTGCTGCAGCACCTAGAGGCTCCATCTTCTCACCGTTTGGCACGCCCTTGTAAAGGCGATTGACATCCTCTGTCTCCTGCCCTACAAACCCTGCAACGTCCTTTTTATTTTTGGGCGCAGTGAGTGAAGGACGGCAGCAGGCGTCCTTCACTAACTGCGCCTAATACTAAAATGGACGGCGCGGGATTTGCGGGGCATGGAGGAGACCGAGGATGTCAATCACCTTTACAAGGGCGTGCCAAACGGTGAGAGGCTCATTTGCATATTATAAAAGTCATTATTTAGCGCGAACGGCAGCAGGCAGGGAGATATAAGTCATACAGTTATGTTCTGCTGACATTAGGACATCGCTAATGTCAGCCAGCTACATAACCATTTTTCTGATGACAGTGTTTATGACCTCTTTTAGTAGTTTAGATGACTGGCACAAAGTGAAAATGAAAGTACCAGTTACACAGTTTGAAAAACAGATAACCCTTTGTGACAGAATGGCTCAATATTTTTTAATAAAGGCAAATAAAAAATGATTTTTAGCCAAAAATTAGTAAAATTCAATCATAAACAAAAATTGTCTTCAAAGTTGTACATTTAAGGTAGGTTGTGATGCAATGAATAAATATTATATAGTCACACAAATTGAAAAACCAGTTCCATCAGCCATATAACATAAGCATATACACTCACCTAAAGAATTATTAGGAACACCATACTAATACGGTGTTGGACCCCCTTTTGCCTTCAGAACTGCCTTAATTCTACGTGGCATTGATTCCACAAGGTGCTGATAGCATTCTTTAGAAATGTTGGCCCATATTGATAGGATAGCATCTTGCAGTAGATGGAGATTTGAGGGATGCACATTCAGGGCACGAAGCTCCCGTTCCACCACATCCCAAAGATGCTCTATTGGGTTGCGATCTGGTGACTGTGGGGGCCATTTTAGTACAGTGAACTCATTGTCATGTTCAAGAAACCAATTTGAAATGATTCGAGCTTTGTGACATGGTGCATTATCCTGCTGGAAGTAGCCATCAGAGGATGGATACATGTTCTCATTCTGTTTACACCAAATTCGGACTCTACCATTTGAATATCTCAACAGAAATCGAGACTCATCAGACCAGGCAACATTTTTCCAGTCTTCAACAGTCCAATTTTGGTGAGCTCGTGCAAATTGTAGCCTCTTTTTCCTATTTGTAGTGGAGATTAGTGGTACCCGGTGGGGTCTTCTGCTGTTGTAGCCCATCCGCCTCAAGGTTGTGCGTGTTGTGGCTTCACAAATGCTTTATTTTAGTCAACGTTGCTCTTCTATCAGCTTGAATCAGTCGGCCTATTCTCCTCTGACCTCTCGCATCCACAAGGCATTTTTGCCCACAGGACTGCCGCATACTGGATGTTTTTCCCTTTTCACACCATTCTTTGTAAACCCTAGAAATGGTTGTGCGTGAAAATTCCAGTAACTGAGCAGATTGTGAAATACTCAGACCGGCCCTTCTGGCACCAACAACCATGCCACGCTCAAAATTGCTTAAATCACCTTTCTTTCCCATTCTGACATTCAGTTTGGAGTTCAGGAGATTGTCTTGACCAGGACCACACCCCTAAATGCATTGAAGCAACTGCCATGTGATTGGTTGACTAGATAATTGCATTAATGAGACATAGAACAGGTGTTCCTAATAATTCTTTAGGTGAGTGTATGTGAGCTTCAGCACATATAAAATGACCTTTCCAACCCTACACAAACATCAATATATCATTTCAGTCCCAGCAACTGCTATAGAAAATCAATGAATGGACAGCTCAGAAATGCGCAGAGGCGAACGGTCACACTGGAAAGTAAGTAAGTGTTACATATTCATGTCACCTGTATAATATATACATACACTGTGAACTGCAAATACTCTTTCTGGCTCATTTGTGTAGATCTAGCAAGTCTTTCCAGGAAAAAAGTACAACTTGTAAATACGACCTGAAGTGTACATGTGATGGTCAACGTTAATCCTTAATGGATCTTGAAAACAGTATAAGAGGATCTGTCACTGGTGCACAACCTGATGTGCCCTTAAAGGTTCCAACTCGCAACGCTCCTCATGACACTGATGAGTTTTGGACCTCTAGTCCATTTAAGTATGGTTAATCCATTTTAAAATGACCTTTACAGTGGTACAAACATCATTGAGAGAGAGGAATACTTTATTATGTAACCCATCATTACCCTCTAGAAACTGTGGGCTAGCCTGGATGGCTGCATAGGTTACAGTTAGGTCCCTACACCTAGCTGAGGCCTGTCACATTACAACACCAGAGCTACAAGTGAGGAGACACAATAACATATGGGCTTTATGAGGAAGTCTCACATTACACATGCATATTTCACTTATAGAATATATATATATTATACATACATACACAGGGAGATGGACGCTGGGTTCCAGATAAAAGGGTCATTGGCAAGCGAGACATCGGTCCTGCCCCTTGCTGGGTACCGGCACAAGGAATTCTAAGCTCATACGACCATAAGCCGCCAATGTTAGGGATCACAAATTGAGGTCAGCAAATTCCACAATGCACGGTCACCAGCCATGTGAGTCCCGTATAGTGGCATCAAACTATTGACTTGACTGGCTCTGCAATCCACAATATACGGCAAAAGATAGGACATGTCCTATCTTTTGCGGTGCAGAGGCATGGACCAAAGACAACACAGAAGGGCTTCGTAGTGCCTCTGATCCATGCCTGTGCTCCGCATCTTGCCTAATGTAAACCCATTCAAGTCAATGGATCCACATCTGATATATTGGATTCACGCATCCGATGCCCTTATGTTGCAGACCTGCTGTTTGTAGTCCGCAATATGGGCCTGGACGGCCTATGGTTGCATGAATGAGCCCTAAAGCAGAAACTGTACTGATAAGGCCGGCATTTTCGATGTCATTTCTGTGGATAGAAATGATGAAGGATCTGCGATTACATCATGGTGCCATGACCATGACTGTGTAGTTCCTACAACCAGGGAGTAGTTCCGCAGGAGATTAGAGATTACAAGTGACCTGCTGAGGAGGTAAGAAGGGGACCTAGAGAGCTATGTTGAAACTCCCTTCCAACACTAGCATCACTAATGGTTCTGCCACTCTGGAAAGGGTTTGAATGGGGTAAGTGGTGTCTCCCATGGGGAAGGGTAATTTGAGGGAGCATACTACAGCCAGTATGGGAGGGTGGAAAGGGAATGAATTCTGCTGCCAGGGGAGGAGGGATGTGAAGAATGCTACTGCCAAATGGGGAAAGGTTGGAAGGGGGAGAAAGTAGCTGTCGTTAACAGAAAGGGTTGTCAGGAGGACAATGCTGCTGTCAGTGAAGACGGGTTGGGAAAGGGAACAATGCTGCTAACAGTGTTGCTTGCTGTATTTGTATGGTTCTTCTGGGGAGGTACACTTCGCTGCAAAGTGGTATGTAATGCTATTAGGGAGGTACTTTGTGCTGCACTGTGTGCAACTAGGAAAAATTGTGTGTACAACATTGTGGTAATATGGGCAATACACATGGCCTCTTTAGTGAGGCCCAAGAAGAAAATAAAGAAAAAATAATAATAAATCCTAGTGATCTGTGTCGGTCCAGGAGATGTGGTCGACACATGGACCATCTTTCCTGGACCAAGCACGGTTGTGTGAAGGATTTATCATTTCAACCGACATAAAATTAATATATGTGCAATGACTGGAATAAACTTCACAAATACTACAAAAGTAGCAAAAATAACATTATTCAAGAACAAACAAGTAACTGCACGGCGCAGCTAATACCTTCAGCGCCATATGGTGCACCGCAGTTACGAAGGCAGAATTTAGCAGGTTTTGTCACTTCTCTGGGTTGCTAGGGGAGACAGTTTGCTATTTTTGTCACCAAAAGAGTCATCCACACAGAGACAGGCGTCGTGGTGTCAAATGTAATTAACATTTTCAATACAATAGAGGGGGAAAGGTTACTAGCCGAAGATGTCAGCACCGCAAGCAGCAGAGGAACTCTCCCTTCTGCCATGGTGTAAAATGGCTATGTTTTAATGACAGAAGGCACAGCAGTAGGAGCGCGTCCTTTTCTGCAGCTCCCCAATCCTGCAACCTGTTTAATAATGCAGTGGTTATCAGATAGCTCTGCATGGAGCCGAGGAGGTCACCTCTGCCGTGCAATGACTGACTGCAGCCTCCAAGACAAAAATCTCCGAACATCCGGGCTTTACAGCCTCCGGTAATCCCCCGTGGCCGGGGCTACTTACTACGCCTTAATCCCACTCGGTCAACACTGGGGATATAGCATATAACCGAGATGAAGCCATATTGGTTGGGTTCTGCAGACTGCCAGTCCACCGTATGTGGGGGACATTTGAATTTTGATATATTATCGACACATTCTCATAGTAAAATCCTACGGTTCCTCTTTCTGTAATAGTCTGTTGATGGGAATTCCTTACGTTATAATGAACCAAGTGTTGCATCATATTACGCCAAGGGGGTCGCCATCTGGCACAAATCCCATATTTACCTGGCCAACCAATGACGATGATCACCAAAGAGCCACAATCTCAGTGTCAGTGTGTCATTCCAGAAACGTAAATAATTCATATCTACGGTAGATCCGTATTTCTCTCATCATGGATCCAACCGGATTGCACTGTACAGAGGGGCACAAGACTAGACAATGTATCCACCAGGGATATAGGAATGTATCTATTGTTCTGCTATATATATATATATATATATATATATATATATATATATATATATATATATATATGAATATATGATCCTAGGCTAAAGATAGCCTGGTGATTTCCGATGGAGTTAACCATGTCCTCTCCAGGGGGATTGCATGACATAATGCAATGATTGATCCATATGCTTAGATGCTTAGACCCTGGTGGATCCAGGAGAGCACACAGCATCAGGATCACCGGGAGATCAGATGACATTCAGTGCACATTGAATGACAAGCAGCAGCACCACCCCCAGCATGGAGATCTGGTGATGGAGCCTCATCTGCCAGTGCTTACCTGGGTGGCTTTGTGGAACTGCTTCTTCAGCCCCGCTACAGACATGATGGAGGATGAGCAGACACTGAATGTTGGGGAGCAGCGCTAGGTGATCACTTGGTGATGATGGCGGCGGCGGCTGCTGCTATGCAGGACTGCGGGGGAATTCTAGTCTCCAGCCGTCGCTTCGCTGTAATCCTGTGTTATCAGCTGCATGCCTTAATGCAGGGACACCCTGACGTCACGCATCGCTAACCCCGCCCCTTTAAGGGAGCAAGCGCTCATTTCCTGCCCTCCTCAGAGCTGGCGGTCTATCCTCCTGTGACGTGGGCTTCTGTCAGGACAATGTCGTCCTTCTGCCTGGAAAGAGCTGTGTACAGGGGGTCGTGTTAGCCTTTTTGCTACTGGGGGTGAAGTAAAATGGCCCCTAAGTCGGCTCTTGTTAATAATGCCCCCCCCCCCCCCTCCTTGCAGTTTCCTGAAGCTAAGTGCTAACTTCACCTCATGGAGAGTGCACAGAGTGCCTGATATAAGTGCTCATGCACACAGCAGTGCGGTATGCACCGACCATTGTACTGCCACATGTGATGCGTTTGCTACATAGCCAGTATTCCACAGAGGCAAAATGGCGCAAATCTGTTGCATAAATGACCGTGGCTGTGTTTCATCCTCTGCATTGCAAATGGTGACATTTGTGGCAGATATTGACAAAATAAATGGACATGTTGTGGGTTAAAAATCCATACCGCACGTCAAGGTGTGTGCAGTGTGCGGATGAGATTTGGGAAAATGTCCCCCTTCACTGGTGCTGTAAATGCTGCACATTTTCCACCGGCAATTCCGTTGCTGTAGGTACTGCTTGCCGCCGTCTCTGTCAGGTACTAGTCAGGGCTGTCCTAGGATCCAGGGGCGTACATAGAAATCATGGGGCCCCATAGCAAAACTCAGTATCCCCCCCGCCTCACAAATATAAAATACATCTGTAACAAATTCTATCTATATTCTGAATCCAACCCCTCCCCCAGCTCTGCTGTTAAAGACATGTGTGAATGGACATTACATACAGCGCACATACCTCTTACATCCAGTAATCTCTCCTCTAATGTAGACGTTCTCTTTTGTCATCTTCTCCATTCGGACTAGACCGCCATGACCAATTATTTCAGCCGTGTCTCGTCTCTGCAGAGTTTGACAAAAACATCTTAGATGCCTCTCTTTTCTATCATTATCCTCCTTCTCCTGGTGCCCCAACATTGTCATCCTGCTGCTACCCCAATACTGTGCCTGCTGTGTTCCTCAGTGCCCCCAAATACTATACTGCAGAACTAACAGTGCCCTACAGATAGTTGACCGCCTCCAGTAGTAACTGTGCCCCCTACAGTACCCCAGATAGCAACCCCATTAGTAGCAATTCCCTCCATATTGTGGTCAATAATAATGCCCCTAAAGTACCCACATTATTAATAATTCCCCCATACGGCCAGTAGTAGAAATATACGCCCCTACATTGCCCCAACAGTAGAAAGGTTCCTCTACAAGGCACCCCTATAGAACCCACTGTAGTAATAAAGCCCCCCATAGTGCCTCAGTATTTATAGAGCCCCGCTGCAGTGTCCACGGTAGTTATAATTAGTGATGGACGAACATCTGCCAGGGCGGTTCGCGAACGCGATCAAATGTTCGCGAACCGCAAGTTCACGGCGGGTCCCATTCATTTTAAAGGCAGGCGAACCTAAAAAACCTTCAGCTCATATTTGCAGCCAAGAACTAATTACTAGAAGTGCACAAATAGTCCCACAACATGGACAGTGACATACCAGATGTATTATTTGAATTTGCGATCTCCATTCATTTTTTGTTTTCAATGCGAAATATCGGCAATATAATTTTCACGTATGCGCATGCGCAAATGCACTATTCAGTACCCAAATGCACTATAAAGAAAGTATATAACACCCCGCTTCAATCTGTTTTTTGGGGGGACGACTGGTATATCACACAAATAGAAATTATTTGTTCCAATAACGCTTGTCCCTCTATATACCTGCAGTATCGCAGCAGAACCGCACACAACTGCCGCACAATACAAAAGCACTATAATAATATACTTTCTAACATAGAAAGTATATTATAACATTGTACAAGGAAGGTAATCCATTAGAATATACATGAAGATAAAACGTAACCTTTAATAATTTTACTATGAGGGTCCATTCACACGTCCGTAAGTGTTTTGCGGATCCGCAAAACACGGACACCGGCAATGTGCATTCCGCAATTTGTGGACCGCACATCGCCGGCACTATAATAGAAAATGCCTAATCTTGTCTGCAATTGTGGACAAGAATTGGGCATGTTCTATTTTTTTGCGGAAACGGAAGCACAGATGCGGATCCACGGATGCGGACAGCACATTCCGGCCCCATTAAAAATTAATGGTCTGCACCCATTTTGCGGCCGTGTGAATGGAAAAGATATCCCTCAAAATGAAAATAAATGAAATTATTAAAGTTAACCAAAAAGCATAGATGTGGTAGGCAATAACAAGTGCTCGGCGGCACCAAATCAGAAACCATATGTCCTACCACAATCTGGGGGGTTCCAGTGCACATCGATGAATCCAGGAGGGAAAGCAAAAAAGCATCCATCCCTGGGCTAGATGATGATGTGGTATTGAAGGACAGGGTGGGCAAAGAACTGTCCCTGATATTGCCCTACAGGGGGGTGCTATTCTGGGCCTGATAGCCTAACCACAGACCACCCGCCCTGATAAGAGCGACCCCGTCCGGAACCTTACCCTATATAAAAATGGCCCTAGTAAGCCCCTAGCCTCTAGGCCCCTGATATCCAGGTGATCACTATATAGATCTATGTGTTTTTGACTCAGTATATTATAAGTATATCACACCCCTCGGTATATCACACCTATCAATAGCACACCTATACTAGTGCTTAAAATTACTTTTGTGGCCCTATTAGCTAGCGTTTGGTGTCCCTAACAGCCTGTCCCTGCTCCACACAGCAACCTCTCCCTACACTGGCAAAACACTGAATGTAAAATGGCGGCCAGATCAGGTTTATTTGTAAGGTGGGGGGGGGGGGGTATGTCCATGTGCTGAAATGTCTCAATTGGCTGTCCTGTACCACCTGATGGATGTGTCATGGGTCAAAGTTCTTCACAATGTAAAAGAATATGGCGGGCGCGAATTTCTCCATATGTTCGCATGTTCGGCGAATCGCGAACATGCAAAGTTCGCCACGAACGACCGCCGGGCGAACCGCAAGGCCATCTCTTGTTATAATGACCCCCTGTATTATAATACCCCATGTAGTGCCACTACATATAATGCATCCCCTGCAGTGCCCATATGTGTAATGTCCCCTGTACTGATAGTATATAGAATGGCCCCCTCTGTAGTATATAGTATATAGAATTCCCACGCTCCCCGTAGTATATACAATGGCCCCCTCTATAGTATATATAATGCACCCCCTCTACCCTTAGTATATACTATGGCTCCCTCTTTAGTATATATAATTCCTACCCCCCTCCTTTCCCTAGTATATTCAATGGTCGCTTCTGCACGATATTTAATATTCCCTTTGTATAAGTATAAATATATATATATATATATATACACCCTGTACAGAATTATTAGGCAAATGAGTATTTTGAACACATCATCCTCTTTATGCATGTTGTTTTACTCCAAGCTGTATAGGCTCGAAAGCCTACTACCAATTAAGCATATTAGGTGATGTGCATCTCTGTAATGAGAAGGGGTGTGGTCTAATGACATCAACACCCTATATCAGGTGTGCATAATTATTAGGCAACTTCCTTTCCTTTGGCAAAATGGGTCAAAAGAAGGACTTGACAGGCTCAGAAAAGTCAAAAATAGTGAGATATCTTGCAGAGGGATGCAGCACTCTTAAAATTGCAAAGCTTCTGAAGCGTGATCATCGAACAATCAAGCGTTTCATTCAAAATAGTCAACAGGGTCACAAGAAGCGTGTGGAAAAACCAAGGCGCAAAATAACTGCCCATGAACTGAGAAAAGTCAAGCGTGCAGCTGCCAAGATGCCACTTGCCACCAGTTTGGCCATATTTCAGAGCTGCAACATCACTGGAGTGCCCAAAAGCACAAGGTGTGCAATACTCATAGACATGGCCAAGGTAAGAAAGGCTGAAAGACGACCACCACTGAACAAGACACACAAGCTGAAACGTCAAGACTGGGCCAAGAAATATCTCAAGACTGATTTTTCTAAGGTTTTATGGACTGATGAAATGAGAGTGAGTCTTGATGGGCCAGATGGATGGGCCCGTGGCTGGATTGATAAAGGGCAGAGAGCTCCAGTCCGACTCAGACGCCAGCAAGGTGGAGGTGGAGTACTGGTTTGGGCTGGTATCATCAAAGATGAGCTTGTGGGGCCTGTTCGGGTTGAGGATGGAGTCAAGCTCAACTCCCAGTCCTACTGCCAGTTTCTGGAAGACACCTTCTTCAAGCAGTGGTACAGGAAGAAATCTGCATCCTTCAAGAAAAACATGATTTTCATGCAGGACAATGCTCCATCACACGCGTCCAAGTACTCCACAGCGTGGCTGGCAAGAAAGGGTATAAAAGAAGAAAATCTAATGACATGGTCTCCTTGTTCACCTGATCTGAACCCCATTGAGAACCTGTGGTCCATCATCAAATGTGAGATTTACAAGGAGGGAAAACAGGCTGTGGTTGCTGCTGCACGCAATGTTGATGGTGAACAGATCAAAACACTGACAAAATCCATGGATGGCAGGCTTTTGAGTGTCCTTGCAAAGAAAGGTGGCTATATTGGTCACTGATTTGTTTTTGAATGTCAGAAATGTATATTTGTGAATGTTGAGATGTTATATTGGTTTCACTGGTAAAAATAAATAATTGAAATGGGTATATATTTGTTTTTTGTTAAGTTGCCTAATAATTATGCACAGTAATAGTCACCTGCACACACAGATATCCCCCTAAAATAGCTAAAACTAAAAACAAACTAAAAACTACCTCCAAAAATATTCAGCTTTGATATTAATGAGTTTTTTGGGTTCATTGAGAACATGGTTGTTGTTCAATAATAAAATTAATCCTCAAAAATACAACTTGCCTAATAATTCTGCACTCCCTGTGTATATATATATATATATATATATATATATATATATATATATATTTATATACAGTTGCAAGAAAAAGTATGTGAACCTTTTGGAATGATATGGATTTCTGCACAAATTGGTCATAATATGTGATCTGGTCTTCATCTAAGTCACAACAATAGACAATCACAGTCTGCTTAAACTAATAACACACAAAGAATTAAATGTTACCATGTTTTTATTGAACACACCATGTAAACATTCACAGTGCAGGTGGAAAAAGTATGTGAACCCCTAGACTAATGACATCTCCAAGAGCTAATTGGAGTGAGGTGTCAGCCAACTGGAGTCCAATCAATGAGATGGGATTGGAGGTGTTGGTTACAGCTGCCCTATAATAAACACACACCAGTTCTGGGTTTGCTTTTCACAAGAAGCTTTGCCTGATGTGAATGATGCCTCGCACAAAAGAGCTCTCAGAAGACCTACGATAAAAATTGTTGAATTACATAAAGCTGGAAAGGGTTATAAGAGTATCTACAAAAGCCTTGCTGTTCATCAGTCCATGGTAAGACAAATTGTCTATAAATGGAGAAAGTTCAGCACTGCTGCTACTCTCCCTAGTAGTGTCCGTCCTGTAAAGATGACTGCAAGAGCACAGAGCAGACTGCTCAATGAGGTGAAGAAGAATCCTAGAGTGTCAGCTAAAGACTTACATATGCTAACATCCCTGTTAGCGAATCTACGATACGTAAAACACTAAACAAGAATGGATTTCATGGGAGGATACCACAGAGGAAGCCACTGCTGTCCAAAAAAAACATTGCTGCACGTTTACAGTTTGCACAAGAGCACCTGGATGTTCCACAGCAGTACTGGCAAAATATTCTGTGGACAGATGAAACCAAAGTTGAGTTGTTTGGAAGAAACACACAACACTATGTGTGGAGAAAAAGAGGCACAGCACACCAACATCAAACCCTCATCCCAACTGTGAAGTATGGTGGTGGGGTGGGGGCATCATGGTTTGGGGCTGCTGTGCTGCGTCATGGCCTGGACGGATTGCTGTCATCGAAGGAAAAATGAATTTCCAAGTTTAACAAGACATTTTGCAGGATAACTTAAGGCCATCTGTCCACCAGCTGAAGCTCTACAGAAGATGGGTGTTGCGAGAAAATACACCTTCTGGAGTGGCCCAATCAGAGTCCTGACCTCAACCCGATTGAGATGCTGTGGCATGACCTCAAGAAAGCGATTCACACCAGACATCCCAAGAATATTGCTGAACTGAAACAGTTCTGTAAAGAGGAATGGTCAAGAATTACTCCTGACCGTTGTGCACGTCTGATCTACAACTACAGGAAACGTTTGGTTGAAGTTATTGCTGCCAAAGGAGGTTCAACCAGTTATTAAATCCAAGGGTTCACATACTTTTTCCACCTGCACTGTGAATGTTTACAGGGTGTGTTCAATAAAAGCATGGTAACATTTAATTCTTTGTGTGTTATTAGTTTAAGCAGACTGTGATTGTCTATTGTTGTGACTTAGATGAAGATCAGATCACATTTTATGACCAATTTGTGCAGAAATCCATATTATTCCAAAGGGTTCACATACTTTTTCTTGCAACTGTATATATATTGTGGGAGAGTGCTCGTGGTAGGCCACCGTAGCGGCGGCAGTATTGAGGCAATCACAGACAGTCTTTGTGATACATCGTGACTTTATTCACACCAAAGGCATAACAGGCAATGTGCAGACCACACAGGGGCGTATTCACATAGAGCATAGAACAAAAAGTCCTTCCATAGCAAACAAACAGCAGGTTTGAGTCACCTTGTTTCTGTACGGACCACACCGGTCCTGCAGGCTTCTAGGCTACCTGCCTTTGTCTCCCTCAGGCCGGAGGCCCTTCGGCTAGTGGCACCACAGGTCCCATGGCTGTCCTTCAGTTTGTGCCTCGCCCAGTCTCTTCTTGACCAGCACCGACTCTGTCTGTCAAAATCTCCAGCACAGCAAGACACCCCCCCCCCCCCCCCCATCTTCAGCAGGCTGGGTTCTTCAAAGGCCCAGCTCCACCAAAAACCTGGGCTGGCCGTGGGGAACAGGCACCCACCATGCTCTTTACCTGTTCCCAGTAAGAACCGGCCCGGACACGCTGCGCCAGCAGCATTCGCCACTGTAACCACAATGATACAGTTCTTACTCCACCGAGGCCAAGACCTCTGGTGGCACGTATCGTCCGTCCATTATTATCCCGGGGACTCTCCTACAATATATTGAGAAAAAATGGCAGCACAGACAATGGCAATGAGCGGGTCCAATGCCCTATGGGAATAAGCAATTACCCACTAAAATACAAAAAAGGGCAGTACTCCATAGTAAAAATGAAAAACCTTTTATTCACCCATGTGGTACAGCAACGTTTTAGCTCAGCAATAGAGCCTTTCTCAAGCTTGAGCTGAAACGTTTCTGTACCACATGGGTGAATAAAAGGTGTATCATTTTTACTATGGAGTGCTGCCCTTTTTTGTATTATATATATATTACTAATACAGAGGGGTGCATCATACATATACTACATACACACGCTGCTGATGCTTTTATGTAGAACAATGTGCGTCCTCCAACCCTGCTTAGTTTGTCCCAAGCATGGGGGCTGCCTGGGGCACACTGTCCTCTATATAATAAGCATCAGCAGCAAGCAGAGATCATGGGGCCCCAGGAAGAATCTTTCAGTCCAACCAGCTCCCGGACCGCCCCCCCAGCCCACCCGCCCCCCATCCAGCTAACAACAACCCAAGTCCCGACACCCCCGTGATGACCATTTTATTTATTCATTTTACTTTTTCTAGTGCAGTGAATACAGTTGCACATACAGTTACTCACATTATCTGTTTGTGGCTGCGCAGCAGGTCCTGACTCCCGGACCCTGTCCACTCAGTTCTGTGTCAGAAGGTTACTGCCGGAGTGCCAGAGCCAGCGCAGGGACATGCTTAAAGTATGTAGAGGAGGGGGGACCTTGAGCACAAGGAAAGCAGGGCCAGTCGGAGCCCCAGATAGGGACTCAAGACAGTAGCGCTGTCTGCACCACAGCAGCCATTGTTGTAATAGTGTAATTAGGGGGCGGTGCCTTCCATCCCTCATATAGGCTCCATAGCAGCCGCATGGCCTGCATCTATGGGCGGTACGCCACTGGTAGGATCTTCTTGGCTTGTGAATAGTAGTAGGAGGGCTTCCTCACTCAAGAATGGCAGAAGGAAACAGTCAGACAAAATTGTAGCAAGAACAAGCGATCATATTTGAGGCAACAATCCTGGTGGTCACAAAAGTCATACATGTGGGGCGACATACATGTGGTTACAGAGATATCAGCCTGGGAAAAGAGATGCTCATGCAAGCAGGTAGTGATAGAAATGGCAGTGGCCATTTTGAGGTTTATAGCTTACATACTAGGACATGACCTACTATTTAAGATACAGTAGTGGCATTAATGTTATGCTATTTTAAGTCCATTACATCAATACAGCACCAGAACCAAGCCCAGTACATAAACACAACACCAGAACCAAACCCAGTATATACTGTGCCAGAACCAGTCTAATAACATAAATACAGCACCAGAACCAAGCCCTGTACATAAATACAGCACCAGAACCAAGCCCAGTAAATAAATACAACACCAGAACCAAACCCAGTACATAAATACAACACCAGAACCAAACCCAGTATATAAAGTGCCATAACCAGTCTAATAACATAAATACAGCACCAGAACCAAGCCCAGTACATAAATACAACACTAGAACCAAACCCAGTATATACTGTGCCAGAACCAGTCTAATAACATAAATTCAGCACCTAAACCAAGCCCAGTACATAAATGCAGCACCAGAACCAAACCCAGTATATACTGTGCCAGAACCAGTCTAATAACATAAATACAGCACCAAAACCAAGTTTAACGCATATATAGAACAGCAGAAGCAAACACAATACAGTTATAGAGCACCAGAACTAAGCATAGTATGCACACTTGGTCTAATTAACTGACCTGTTACATGTGCACTTGGCAGCTGAAGGCATCTGTGTTGGTCCCATACTCATATGTGCCTGCATTAATGTGAAAATTTTTAATTTATGCAAATGAGCCTCTAGGAGCAATGGGGGTGTTGCTGTTACACCTAGAGGCTCAGCTCTCTCTACAACTGCTGCGCCCTCTCCACTTTGATTGACAGGACCAGGCAGTGTAAACATGATCACACCTGACCCTGACTTCTCCTAAAGTCAATTAAGGTGCAGAGGGCGTGACAGCTGCAGAGACAGCTGAGCCTCTAGGTGTAATGGTAACACCCGATTGCTCCTAGTGGCTCATTTGCATACATTAAACGCCATCTAGGTGATTCTGACCTAGCTTTTAGAAGATGTTGGAAGCAATGGTTACATGAGGGCACACACACATAGCAAACAGGCTCTGGACAGTCCAGACAGACCACCAGTAGGGAGGATCGTATGATCCATCGATAAGTATGAGCAGCTCCCACGGTTACATTGTCCACCATCCAGACACAGCTCACGCTTTCATTACACTCCCCTGTCTCTGCCCGGACTATTTCCAGGTCCTTAGCAGAAGGAAATTTTGTGCCACAATGCCCATTATACATTGACAAGCAAAAGGGTAGCATACTTTTGACTTTTAGGCTCCATATCTCACCATCCACTACAGCTTCGAACGGAAGACTACCATAACTTTATAGACAATCATCTTGGTTATCTCATACATAAATTGGACTTGCAACTATTTAGCATATGATTAGTTATTCAGATTGCTGCCATGTGGAACAATCTTTTTCATCTTGTATACTACAAATTACAACCTGTTCTCACATTCTCTAATAGCTCATTGTGTTATTAGGTTGATTCCCAAGCGAAAGGTCACTGGTTCAAATCCAGGAGGAGCCATGAAGAAGATTTCCCAATAAAAGAGAAACAGGATCATCCAGCTCATTTTGGTATCTCAGCCAAGGAAATTGCCAAACTGCATCATGTAAGTGCCATGACAGTTGGAAGAATATAAAATGAAGTCCGTCCATTCTTTCCAAAGCCAAGAGGTGGCTTTGTCTTCGTCCAGGCAAATGTCTGCTCATCACAAGGTCTGTCAGTTCTGGCGTGACAAACAGTGGAGTGGAGGTGGCTTGTATGCTTCACAGACGTCTATGCAAGCACCGTGCAACGAGCATTACATAAGTCTGGAATGGTGGCCTGAAAAAGGTGAAAAAGCCTCGACTTCAATATGGTCATAAGAAGTGTCGGCTCGAGTTTGAAAAAAGTATGAACAGTGCACAGTAGAAGATTGGAAACGGGTGATTTGGAGCGATGAGACGACAGTCAATATACTGTGCTCTGATGGGTGCAAATGGGTCTGGAGGGAAAAAGGGGCTAATGGATCGATAAATTGAAGGAACTGTCAAGTTCGGTGGAGGAAGCCTGATGATATGGGGTTGTTTCATTGCCAAAGGTGTTGGATACTTGTCCAGGATTGATGGTGGTCTCAATGCTGAGCTATATGTGAGTATCCTACAAGACGAGTTACATCGCACAATTGGGTACTATGGGGATGAAATAGTGTTCCAGCAGGACAACGACTCGAAGCATATGTTGAGATTGGTGAAGAAATGGTTCAATGACAATGAAGTAGAGGTGCTGGCTTGGCCTCCACAGTCCCCAGACCTTAACCCAATCGAACACTTGTGGGTATAGTTGAAGAAAAAGCTGTATTTGTGTCCAAGTGAGTTGATCAGTATGCACCAACATTGGGAACATGTAGAAGAGACCTGGGAGCAGATTTCAGTCAAGGCATGCTTGAATCTGATCGATAGCATGCCCAGAAGGATTCAGGCAGTGTTGAAAGCCAAAAGTGGATTTAAAAAATAATAATAAAAATTTAAATGTAGAATTTTAGGAGCAAAACAGTAACAATACTAAACTAACCAAATGCTAAATATTTGCAAGTCCTATTTATGTATGATATAGCCAAGATGATTGTCTATAAAATAATGGTAGTCTCATGTTCGAAGCTGTAGTGTCGGGATCAGCAACCTCCGGCACTGCAGCTGTTCAGAAATTACTACTCCCAGAATGCTTCCTTCACTTGTATGTGAGTTAAAAGAACAGTCAGTATGTTTGCATGCTGGGAGTTGTAGTTTCATGGCAGCTGGAGTGCCGAAGGTTGCTGAATCTGATCCCTGTTGTAGTGGATGGTAAGATACGGAGCCTGAAAGTCAAAAAGTTCAAAACATTGTTACCCCTTTGCTCATCAGTCTATATCCTGCTAATGAAATCCAGCCACCATTGCCTTCATTTGCAGGTGTTGTCGTAAACGAGAAGCCTCATCTGCTATGAACTGAAACCATATCGTCTTTCGTTGTTTGTGAATGAGATTTGTTAAAATTAGCCAGTGTCCCTTCAGTTATTTGATCAGTCTCTGTACAGTATTAGGCCTCATGCACACGACCGTTGTTGTGTTCCGTTCCGCAAAATGGGGTTCCGTTGTTCTGTTTCCGTTTTTGTTTCCGTGTGTCTTCCTTTATTTTTGGAGGATCACCAGACATGAAGGAAAGTAAAAAAAAAGTCGAAGTCAAGTTTGCCATGCAAATGATAGGAAAAAAGACGCGGATGACAATCTTGTGTGCCTCCGTGTTTTTTCACGGTCCCATTCACTTGAAAGGGTCCGCGAACCATTTTCCGTGAAAAAAATAGGACAGGTTATATTTTTTTGATGGACTGGAACCACAGATCACGGATGATGCAGATGACAAACCGAGTTTTCAACGGACCCATTGAAAGTCAATGGGTCCGCAGAAAATCACGAAAAACGGAACAACGGACACGGAATAAAACAACGGTCGTGTGCATGAGGCCTTAATCTGAAGTTTTGAGCGAATCGATTTTGGATCTAGGATCAATAACTGATGGAAAAGACTGATCAAATAACTGAAGTGTGAACTCAGCTTTAGGCCTCATGCACACGACCGTTGAAAACTCGGCTAATGCACCGTTTGCCATCCACGTCTGTGATCCATGGTTCCAGTCCGTCAAAAAAATATAACCTGTCCTATTATTTTCGTGGAAAACGGTTCTCTGACCCATTCAAGTCAATGGGCCCGCTAAAAAACGCGGAGGCACACAAGATTGTCATCCGCGTCCGCGTCCGTTTTTTTCCTACCATTTGCATGGCAAACCTGTTTTAGACTTTTTTTTTACTTTCCTTCATGTCTGGTGATCCTCCAAAAATAAAGGAAGACACACGGAAACAAAAACGGAAACGGAACAACGGAACCCCATTTTGTGGAACGGAACACAACAACGGTCGTGTGCATGAGGCCTTAGTTGCATACAGTCATCTTGGTCAACAGTAACCATAAAGTGGCCAGCCCCTTTAACATCAGGACCCCAAACAGGGTAATACAGGTGGTGTACCGCAGTCAGGGGCCCTGGCTAATAAATTAAAAGACCACTTTCACACAGTCAGTGTTTGATCAGCGATTTCCATCAGTTATTGTGAGCCAAAACCAAAAGTGAAGCCTCCACAGACATAAGGTATAAGGGAAAGATCTGCACCTGTTCTTTGTTTTTGACCCACACCTGGTTTTGTCTCACAATGGCCTCATGCACACGACCGTAGTTTTGGTCTGCATCCGAGCCGCAGTTTTGGCGGCTCGGATGCGGACCCATTCACTTCAATGGGGCCGCAAAAGATGCGGATAGCTCTCCGTGGTCTGTCCGCATCCGTTGCTCCGTTCCGTGGCCCCGCAAAAAAAATATAACATGTCCTATTCTTGTCCGTTTTGCGGACAAGAATAGGCATTTCTACAATGGGTCGCCCGTTCCGTTTTGTAAATTGCGGAAGGCACACGGGGGCGGCTTCCGTTTTTTGCGGATCCGCGGTTTGTGGACCGCAAAAAACGGTACGGACATGTGCATATAGCCAATCACTGATGGAAATAACTGACCAAACACTGAATGTGTGAAAGCAGCCTTAGCACACCTTCACATATCTGTTTTCCATTGACGTGTGCTATTTTCCACGGACAGCATACGTACTAATTGATTATTATTATTATTTTTATTATTATTAATTTTATTTTCATAATCAGTATAATGTAACAATGGGTTACAGAATATAATGTAACATGGAATAAGGTACATAATATCAGCAAAAGCAATAGTATCTTGTGTAAGTAGAGGAATGCAGACACTAAATGACAGGTATCAACAGGTATAATTGGATTGCAGAACAGAGCTGTTGACATTATTAAAGCTTGTAGACAAGATGTTAGTTCCAATCAATATCTAGAACATATATAAATATTAGTGCACATAGGGGTCTGATTGATAAATAGGAGTTTCGAAAAGGACTATAGTAATATTGCATCGGTAATGAATCTAAGGAAGATTGAATCTAATCATCCTAAGTAAGGCGGACGAATGTAGGAGAGCTACAGAAACTAAGGTCCTAGTGGTCCTCGAGGTAGTAGAGTAACTATCTAAGTAAACATATTTGTCAAGAGCTGGAGAATCTGTAACTTGACTAGCTGGGTGTGTACGAGATTCCCAAGAGGAAAGCTCCTCAAAACGATAAAGCTGGTCAACCTTAAGCTTCCATTGTTCTATAGATGGTAATGAGATTTGGAGCCAATATTTAGGGACCAATAGGCGAGCTGCAATTCAGAAGTTGTTTAAAGAGGTGATTGGGGGGGGGGGGGTATGATTTGCTTCGGTGAAATGGGATAATAAGGCACCACATGGGGACATCTTTATTGAGGTCTTACAAATTTGGTTGCTTATTTGAAAAATGTCCGACCACCATTTGTTAATTGCTGGACAATTCCACCAGATATGGAGGAAGGTTCCAGTTTCCTTGGAGCACCTCCAGCACCTGTCTGAGGAAGATTCAGCAAAGTGAGAAGATCTAGCTGGAGTAATGTACCATTGGGTTAAGATTTTATATCCGTTTTCCTGGATGCGTACACAGCGAGAAGCCTTGTGTGGAAGGTTGAATATTTCTGGCACTACACTTATAGGTATTTCTATTCCAGTTTCTCTTTCCCAATTACGTATGAAAGCCAGTTTAGTGATGAGAGGGGAGGCACGTAATCTACTGTGTATTTGTGAAATTAATTTTCTGGGGGGTTTGGGAATGGTAATGAGAGCTTCTAGCCAGCCCATTGGGCGAAGAAATTCCCCTTTAGCATTATTTCTCGTAATAAATGCTTTGATGTGCGGAATTAAGGTGAGGTCACAAGGTTGGGGGTTAAGTAGAACTTGCAAGTCATCTGCCTTTAACAGTGTTCCTGGAGAATCCAGAAGGCTGCTAATAGGTAGGGAGGAAGTTCTGACCATTTTGGAAGAGGATTCCAGTAGAGTTGGGGAGGATGTGCCTAGGATGTCTGCAACTGTCAGTATTGGGGAGGGGAAGGGAACTGAACAATGGGAGGAGCTTAGTCACTTCCAAGCGTCCAATGTTGCTTTAAAAATTGGGTAGTTTGACAATGGGATATGCGGGAGGATTTGGTGACCCAGAAGGACAGTCCGAAATGGCAGTCCTAGTATGCTTTGTTCTAAATCAACCCATTGCTTGTGATTGGAGTTGCGTAGCCAGTCCACCACCCTAGCCAACAGTATTGCTTTCCCATATAGTTCCGGGTCAGGAAGTCCAATGCCCCCTAATTAGCGTGGATGGGATAAAAGTTTGTAGGAGAGACGTGCTTTTTTGCCGTTCCAGATGAATGATCAAAATTTTTGTTTCAAGGACGTGTAATAGGAATTAGGTATAGGGATTGGAAGGACTTGTTGGAGGTATGTAAGGCGCGGAAGAATTAGTGAAGTAAGGAGATTCTTACGTCCAAACCAGGAGAGCATGGGGGCCCTTGCTTGTAAATTATCAATGGCTTTAAATAAGGAGGTCTTAAGAGGAGTGTAATTTAAAGAGAAAAGGTCTGAAATATGGGGGCTGATTTTAACTCCCAGGTAAGTGATAGTGGGGGAGGACCAGTTAAAAGGAGAATTTTTCATTAGTAAGCCTTTTAATTGGGCAGACAACCCTGAACAGAGTATTAGGAATTTACTAGCGTTGATCTTGAAGTTGGAGATGGAGCTATAATGTTGTTAATGGTTTTGTATGCTAGTTAGGGAAGTTTTGGGGTTTGTCGTCATAATCATCACGTCGTCGGCAAATGCTGCAATTTTGTGTTCCTTTCCTCCTAGAATGATGCCCTTAATGTCCCTGTTAGATCGAAGTGTAGCCAGAAGGGGTTCCATTGCTAGAATAAAGAGGAGGGGGGACAAGGGGCAACCCTGACGGGTTCCATTGTGGATGTGGAAAGGTGTAGATAGATCACCATTAACTACAGTATTACAAGGGCTGTGGCCTGTGCGTACATAGCAAAGACTGCTTGGACATAGGGACCAGGTAGGCCAAAGCCCACCAACACTTGCTTCAAATAAGTCCAGTTGAATCTGTCAAAAGCTTTTTCAGCATCAGTGCTGAGTAGAAGGAGAGGAGATGAAGTATGCTTGGCATGGCATAGTGCATTGATCACCCTAGTCGTGTTGTCTTTGCCCTCTCTGTTGCGGACGAAGACCACCTGGTCCCAATGTATCAAGAAGGGAAGGAAATTCGCAAGGCGGTTGGCTAGCATTTTGGCTAAAAGTTTGAGGTCAGTATTTAAAAGGGAAATGGGTCTATAGTTTGAACATAATTTAGGGTCTTTCCCTTCTTTAGGAATCAGTGCCAGATGCGCTGTAGTCATATCTCTTGATAGAGGATTGCCTTGGAATGTAAGATTGCAGACATCAAGAAAATGCGGGAGAAGTTGGGTCTTAAATGTTTTATAATAGGATGTCGGGAGTCCATAGGGACCAGGGCTTTTACTTAGGGGCATTTGGGAAAGAGCTGCAGATAGTTCCTCAACAGTAAAGGGCACAGCTAAAGAGTTCTTTTGGGGCTCAGTAAGCATGGGGCTCAGTAAGCATGGGGCGAGTGTTCGCTTCAAGGAAGGAAGAGATTAAAGACAGATGGGATTCAGAAGACGGAGGGGAAGGAATATTATATAGTTCCTCATAAAAAACTGTAAATTGATTGGCTATTTGTTTTGTAGAAAAAAACATTTCTCCATTGGAAGAGGCTATTTGATGTATGTAGTTATCAGCTCGTCTAGCTTTAATTCTGCTCATCAGGAACTTGGTAGTTCACCATGAGCAAAAGATTTATGTGAATTTAGGTAGTATTTAGCGGATCTAGCTTCTAGCGGATCTAGCGCTCTAAGATTAGAAAGGTCCTAACAATGTGAATCAGCTAAAGAGTGCTTGTGCAGAGTTTCCAAGTTTTTAATTTTGGATAGGAGGATTTCTATATTTTTTTTCTGAGTTTTTAATGTGAGATCCTATGCTGATAAAATGTCCCCTAATAAAAGGTTTATGGGCGTCCAAAAGGGTTTGAGGGGAAAGTGAAGGGTGGTTATTTAACTTGAAATATTCATCTAGTATGGAGGAAATTTTGCTAATAGTATTGGGGTCTCCTATAATAGACTCATTAAGGCGCCAGTTAAAACATGTGGAGTTACGAGTAGGAGGTGAAATTGAAAGGTGAACAGGTGCGTGGTCAGATATATGGATAGAGCCAATCTTGGCTGTTGGACTGAGCTGGAAATGCTCCTTGGAGATAAACAGGTAGTCAATACGATGGTATGTGTTGTGAACGTGGGAAAAAAAGGTGTAATCTACATCTTTTGGATGCAGAGCACGCCAGGTATCCACCAAGTGCAAGCCCCATAGTATCTCTCTGATCTGTCTTAAAGAGCTTAGTGAGTGGACCGATTTATGAGAGGATGAGTCCATTTGTGGATCAAGTGCAATATTAAAGTCACCTCCCAGTATCACAAACCCCTCTTTGAAAGTCTCAATAGTTTGGGAGATGCTAGAGAACCAGGAGGCTTGTTTGGTATTAGGGGCATAAAGGTTTATGAAAGTGTATGTTTGAGAACCTATAGACCTTTTAACCAAGAGGAATCTCCCTTTAGGGTCTTGGATATGATCCGTATATTTAAAGGGAACTTTTCTTTTAAAACCAATGCTTACACCCCCAGATGCTGATGAGTTCCCCCCACAATGGAACCACACAGGATAATGTGAAAATTCCAGGTTGGGGTAATGATTGAACCTGAAATGTGTCTCCTGAAGAAGCAACACATCTGAGCCCTCTTTGCGTAACATCGCAAAAATTTGGCTTCTCTTAGATGGAGAGTTAAAGCCCCTCACATTATAGGTGGCAATTTGAAGATCAGCCATAATCGTGTGATAGGTGGATTATAGAATGAGTCAGTGTGTCAGTCCTCCAGAAGAAAACACTTACAGGTAAGGAGTTGAACATCTGCTCTGGGGAGAAGTCTTGGATCCAAAATTCAATGTGTCGTCCTCTAGAAAGGTAAGGCAGGAGTGTTATGTACCTTAGATCAAACATGGGGAAAAAGGGAAAACATAAGAACATGGAATAATGTCAAGAAAAAACATCTTAAGCGTAGGATCACCCCTACACTAATCATAAGGGGGATGAGGTCAACAGACCTGGTTATGCGCCGTCTAGCACATTATAAGGCAGCCAACATGGAAATATTAGCATACTAGGATTCAGAGGAACATTTGCATATTCATAAAGATGACAAATAATCTGGTCCTGAGCATAGGATTAAACACATATTAGTAATTATCTGGCGGATGTGAGACACAGACAGACAGGTTTTAAAGGTGAAGACAAGAGACAAGGGACAGGTAGACAAGAAGACTGGGGGGGAAACACAAAGGACCCAAACAGATAGTAAAGCACGCCAGATAATAAGGCACGTCAGATAATAATAACTCCCTCGGGTTTTGCATAACTGCACGGTGGAATAACATATGGCGGTTGAGCCCAAGGCGAGTGGCAGCATCATTGGAAAGAGTTCTCAGGTGGCGAATCACAATGAGAAAGATCCATCTTAGGAGGGATTACGGTTCCTGAGCAAGTCTCTTCGGAGTAAGTTGTCTTCCCCTTTTACCAGCTTTATGGGCTTTGGGGGTCTGCATCAGAGTGAAAGGTGTTATGGTGGGGACTTCTGGAAGAGCAGCAATGTCCTGGAATAAGTCCCAATTTTCAATATGTAAAGGAGGGATTTGAAGGACATCATATATCTCGTCCAAATCAGAGTGAGATAGGACATTAAAGCGGCGACCTGCTTGGGAAAAAGATAGGCCAAATGGAAAGTTCCATTTATATTGGATCTTGTTGGAATGCAGCCATTCTGTTAAGGGTTTCAGGATCCTGAGCTTCCTAAGTGTGGAAGGGGCTAAGTCCTGGTAGATGGATACTTGTGCTCCTTCAAATAGGATTTCAGGTCGGTTCCTTGCAGCTTCTTGTACAGCCACTTTGACTTGAAAATTGAGGAATTTACAGATTACGTCCCTAGGAGGGTCTTCAGGTTTAGGTTTGGGACGCAATGCCCTATGAGCTCTTTCAATTGTATATCAGGAGCATAGTTTGGGCCCAGAAGAGAAATGCAGAGGTGTTTCACTGCTGATGGGACGTCTCCAGGGGGAACGGTTTCTGGGATCCCACGTATGCGCAAGTTATTGCGGCGCCCCCTGTTCTCCTGGTCTTCCAGGGCGTTATGCATTTCATTCAGGTAGGCGCTGCACTTTTGAAAGGAGCTGGAGGTGGCCTTCTGATGTTCTAAGACCATGGCCTGGTGGGTCTCAAGCACCTCCACCCTGTCCCCCACCTGTCTCATGTCTTGGCGCATAGCGGCTATTTCGCTAAGAATCGGTTCCATAGCTTTGCACAGGGCATGTTTTAAATACTGTCGGGTTAAAGGGAGAGTCCCCTTACCTTGCGGCTCATCAGCATCGCTATCCTCATCGGATCTCTCCTGAGCATTGGCCCTGAGAGACTGTGCAGGCTGTGTCGGCGCCATCTTGGAATCTCGCGCCACAAAGGTGGAAGCCGCTTTTTTAATAAATTTATCCATTTCGCCACCAACAGAGTGGATTTTATTTGGATTCGGGTGTTCACCAGTCTTGGGGTTACCGATCTTAACAATTGTCAGGCTGATAGCTTCAGTAGACAAGTGCTAAGGACGGCTTGTGTAACGGAGCTCAGCAAAGTGAAGCCATCACTGTCAGGCGCTGGCTCCGCCCCCCCGTACTAATTGATTTTAATATGTTTGTTCACACATCAGTGGTTCAGTGGAAAAATCACGAAGACATGCACAACTTTGGTTGGTGATGCGGTCTAAACAAGCCCATTGAAGTCTATAGGCCTGTGAAAACCACTGACACAACACGGATGGCATATGGGTTTCTGTCAGTATTTCATGGATCATTGGTAGGAGATGCTCTGGAAATGACACACTGAGGGTAAAAAATGGACACATGGACGAAATATGGATCCTTCACAGACATCTTCACTGATGAAACGCCAACAGATTTTCCATGGATGTCAAATGGACACAGAAATATGAATGAGGCCTAATGTCTCTTTCATGCGAGCGTTTTCCTTCAGTTTGCTTCAGTGTTTTCTGCAAATCTGTTGCGTTCTCACAGTTTTTCTGCACAGATGCAATCAGTTCTTGATATGATTTTCACAGGCATAAAGATAAACTGAAAAACAACACACTAGATCAGGCATGCTCAACTTGCGGCCCTCCAGCTGTTGCAAAACTACAACTCCCAGCATGCCCGAACAGCCTACAGCTATCAGCCTACAGCAGGGCATTGTGGGAGTTGTAGTTTTACAACAGCTGGAGGGCAGGGCCGTATTAAGAGCATCATGGGCCTGGTGCTGAGGATTTTGCTGGGCCTTTTTATGGAACTGCACTCAGTGTCTTAATTACATATATATTTTATTGATACCATTAAAGTATTTTGTTCCTGCAACTACCCCTTCATTTGGCGTCTATCTTGGCAACATGGAGGGGGACCACGGGAGGGGGATCCTGAGGGTGGGGGCACCCTCAGGGCACTATAGTGTCAGGAAAACCGCTTTGTTTTCCTGACACTATAGTGATCATTTAACATTACTATGAAGATTACTGTTTTCTAGCTGCTGTGGACTGTGGACAACAGCAGCTAGAAACAGTAATTTTCATAGAGCTGTGTTATGATTTATGGACACAGCACTCAGCATGCTTAGCCAGTCAGATAGAAGGCTGGCTAAGCATGCTGAGAGCTGTGTCTAAATAACATAACACATTAAAGGGATTCTGTCACCAGGTTTCACCCCTGTCAGCTAAAAATATGCTGATGTTCAGGGCGTCTTCACGATTCCTAATGTGGGCTTATAAATGTCATCTGTGGGCTTATTTAGCTAAAAAACAGCTTTTACTAACCTGTCAGTCAAACAAATAAGGTGCCCAAGGGGATGTTAATGGATGCAAGGTGCCGGCCGCACCCGCCGCCGTTCGTGCCCAGCGCCGCCTTTCCAGACTTCTGCGCCGCCTCCTAATCCTCTGTGCCGCCTCTCGCTCTCCCTCCCTCCCCCCTCCTCCTGCTGCAGGATCTCGCGCATACAGGCGTTGAGCGAAGTGTCGGCGCATGCGCACTTCGCTGTAAGAAGCCAAATGGAGAAGTCCGCACGGGCGCATCAGGCAGAGCCCTGTGCGCAAGCGCAAGATCTTACAGCAGAAGGAGGGGGGAGGGAGGGAGAGCGAGAGGCGGCACAGAGGATTAGGAGGCAGTGCAGAAGTCCGGAAAGGCGGCGCTGGGCACGAACGGTGGTGGGTGCGGCCGAGCTGCTAGTGCTTGCCTTGCCTCAGCTCTGATTGGTTGGTGGGCGGGGAGGGGAGGGGCTGGCAGAAGCAGCTTCCACTCTAGGATCATATTACGCTCCTCCCGAGTCCCTCCCTCAGGCTCCCTGCTGCCAGCGTGAAGTGAGCGTCTCTGCAGTGTCTGTGCTATATGTGACGCTGCGCTGTGTACAACAGAGGACTTTTAGCGCGGGCCGCTCCCGACGGCCTTTTGGCTGGCGGATGGGCCTATTTTATGGTAGGGGCCTGGAGCTGCAGCTCCATCAGCCCCTACGTTAATCCGGCCCTGCTGGAGGGCCACAGGTTGAGCATGCCTGCTCTAGATCCTCCAGAAACCATCAGTGAAAAACGCAGTGCAGGATTCAGTCTGGATGCTGTCCATTCACAAAACTGATCGCATCCAAAATGAAAACTCACAATTGGATAGTTATATATTTTCAATGTAACACATGTCATGATATTAATGATATGTACACCATTCTGATCTATGTTTAAGATTTTGATTTACACTATCATTTTATTGTAATACAAATTTGTTCTTTGAACCTGGAAAATTTGAATAAAAAAAAAAAGGAATTTAAACAGAATGAAAACTCACTATGTGAAAGAGGCCTAATTCCCAGCTGCTCTCTACTACTGCATGGGACTCACACAGTTGCATGTGTTATGTACTAAGCCAGGGATGCCCAACCTGCAGCCCTCCAGTTGTTGTAAAACTACAACTCCCATCATGCCCTGCTGTAGGCTGATAGGTGTAGGCTGTCCAGGCATGCCGGGAGTTGTAGTTTGGCAACAGCTGGGGAGCCGCAGGTTGAGCATCACTATCTAAACGAATGGGCCCTATTTAATGGGCAGTAACATACAGACATGGCCTTTTCATTTCACAGGCTCCTCTTAGCTTACTGTCCCTCTTTCTTTAGCTTTTGGGGATTTGAACACTGATGGAGGATGGGACCCTGACCATTTTACTGTATGGAATCCTGATACTTCCACTGGGAGTTCTGGTTAATTCTGTTTTTCTACAATCTCTTGCTTTTGGTATTGGGGCTATACACAAGAAGCTGACATATGCCTAGAGAAACCAGAAAAACAAGTAGAATCAGGATGTAGTTAGTGAGCCATGCTGTTGCTGAAAGACATATACACCTTTCTGCTAGATAGGTGTTGGGAACTAAATGGACTATAGAAAATCTCAGCAAGGGAGGGGAATATAAGGACAAGGTCCTGTTTCTATTTTGTATTTTGATTTCATCAATTTGAGGACGATTAAATCTGTTGCTACTGACTAGGGATGACTCATCCCTACTAGTGACCATTACCTGCAAAACATGACTAGGAACAGTAACCCGTAAACCTGTTGTTATCCAATATTTTTTTATCACAATAGCCTTTTTACATTGGCAGAGACCTCTATCATGTCTCATTGATCAAGATCACCAAGCCTTTAATGTACTTTGTCATGCCTGTGTAATTGACAAGAGGATCTGCCATATTTAATGGATTATCTGCATGGCTCATACACGAGGCCGTATTATGGGGCATGTTCTATTCGATGCCATATGCATGCAGGTATTCTCCAGAAGAAGTATTGCTTCTACAAGAGAAATTCTCCATAGATATGGCACCAGTTATAGCTTGTATTGAACAGCACATAGAGGCTACATGGCTTTTGTACAAAGGAGCCATACAGTCATTATGCACTATAGGGTTGTGGTGTGTGCATGAGCCCATAGACCCTGTTGTGGTGGTCATTCCACCTAGGTTCAGCTGCTGAACTGTTATATGACTGCAACATGCCAGATTACTGAGGAGTATGCCAGTAAGGCCTCATGCACACAACCGTATGTATTTTGCGGTCCGCAAAAAATGGATCCGCAAAAAATATGGATGACGTCCCTGTGCATTCCGTAGTTTGTGGAACGGAACAGCTGTCCCCTAATAGAACAGTCCTATCCTTGTCCGTAATGCGGACAATAATAAGACATGTTCTATTTTTTTCCCGAAAAATACGGACATACGAAATACGGACATACGGAAACGGAATGCACACGGAGTACCTTCCTTTTTGAAATGAATGTATACAGTCCGCAAAAAAAACTGAACGGTTACAGAAAGAAAATACGTTCATGTGCATGAGCCCTAAGGGTCCTATCACACCTGCAGATGAAGCAGAAAATTGTTGGGAAGGGAGCGTTTCATCCCAGCAATCACCTGCTCGGTAGCGGAGGAGACCACTGCTATTACATGCAGCAATCTCCTCCTTAGGCCTCTTGCACACGACCGTGTGTCCCCCGTGGCCATATTGCGGCCCCATTCACTTGTGCGGTGCGGTACGGAACGGAACCATGGAACGGAAGCACTACGGAGTGCTTCCGTTGGGTTCTGTTCCGTGCTTCCGTTCCGCTAAAAGATAGAACTTGTCCTATCTTTTTGCGGAACGGACGGATGGCGGGCCCCATTCAAGTGAATGAGGTCGTAATCCGCATGCGGCTGGCCCACGGTCGATGCCCGTGCATTGCGCTCCGCAGCACACGTTCGTGTGCAAGAGGCCTTAGTATGGGGAGAAGCAATCGCTAATGCCAACCCACGTCCCCATACTGAATCGCTGTTTGCCGGCAGCAGATCGATCATCGGGTAATCTGAAGCAGTATTACACTGCCAGGTCATCGCTAACAAGCATTCATACGAAAACTTGTTAGCGATGATCTTCACGATTATCTTTAGATGTAATACAGCCTTTGTGCTTATGTTATGGTTATTGCATGCTATTATACCTCTCTGCGACATAACCAGCAGCAAGTTGTTATGTTATGTGCCATATAATGCAATGTTATAGGCACAGTTGCCAACTGTCCAGAAATATCTGGACAGTCCGTAAAAATAGGTGACTTTTTTCAGTGAAAAAAAAAAATAATTTTTAGGCTGGTGGTACTTGACTAGATTATTCTGGTGGTAATTATCATCATTTTACAGCTCACAGTAAATGCTGATATATTGAGCTGTAGACATTGTAAGGGATCGCTGTACTGGGGGGTCATTCTCACAAGAATCGTCTTCAGGACACGAGGTTTCAGGTCCAAACAGTGCATTTATTGTGCCTCAGCAAACCAAACATAAATAATACAAAATAAACACCTGCCCGGCTGGGCTCTAACTAAACATGAAGTTCCTGACTCACCTAAGTCACAGTTCACACCCTGCGAACCCATGCGGCTTTGTCAGCCAATGTCCCACGGCCTCCTGGCTATACAGAGTCCAGTAAGCCCACTGTCTCCAGTTCAGTGTTTATTGTGGGGGATTGGGGCTTAGTAGTCCGCCTGACTATAGCCCTGCAACCCTCCCAGGCGTTGCTTCGTCACCCAACTCCAGGCTATCTCCCAGCCTTGTGGTCCCTCAGCCTTGCCCAGCTGAGACCACACAGACAGAGCCTCCAGGCCTCTGTCCACAGGTAACACACTCCCCCCATGCCAACACTCTGGGAGGTGCTTTGTGCCAGGCTGAGTACCTCTAGCTGGTCTCGCCTGTGGTGGAATAGGCGTGTGGACCGCACTATCCACCCCTTTCTTGCCTCTAACCTGCGTGAGACCTGTTACTATCTCCCAACATGTATTACTTTTATCATTCATTATAGTTTTCCAATTTGCCCATACAAAAATATTGGCTGTCCATGATTTTGGGACAAGTTGTCCAAAAAAAAAAGAAAAATTCTGGTTGGCCACCCTGGTTATGTACTTTTAAGCTGCTCTGAGACACTAGTGAGGTAACCAAATACGTACAGTATATGCACGACTGTGGGTGGAATGCCCAGAGGACATGTGTCTGCTGTATAATAGAGACTGACGGCAGCAAAGTGACACTCTTGGAGTCATATTTCCTAATGCTGGCTGTCGACGGCCATTGCATATATGCATGTTGTAAACAGAACTGTAGTTCTGCTAGTGGCCCATTGTGCTATTGCTATTTATTGATATTATATAGTTATGTGCAGTGTTGAGCGAACTTGTGTTTTAAGTTCTGCGTCCAAATTTCGGGTTCGGGTTATCGAAGAATCCCGTTATGGATTCCGCTACCACAGACCATAACGGAATTTAGAATCGATAACGGGATTCTTCAATAACCCGAACCCGAACTTTGGACGCAGAACTTAAAACACAAGTTCGCTCAACACTAGTTATGTGCACAAGGCCTTTTTGGTCACATGTTCTAATTATGTAATTTCTCAAGAAAACGGGAGAGAACTTATCTGTGAGTAGATAAATAGCACTGCTCTGCAGACGTTGAGGAGAAAGCATATGCAGTGTCCCACTACCCTCGGGGGTACTGCAAAGTTATCATGTTCTGCTTTGTATGCTGTATTGAACCTATTTTATGCTGCAATGCATCTTTATGCATAATCCCTGCCTACAGGTGTGTCCGATTGCATTACACTGAGCCTACCACTAGGGGGAGACAACACATCCCATATATATATAGCTCAGCTCAGGCCTAGCCAGTTGAGTCCAGTTCAGTCTGAGTCTGCAGTCTTTAGCTCTAAAAATCTATATAATTAATGAGAGACAGGCATCACACCTGTAAGCAGTAGACCTCTTGCAGCTTTACCTCTGTCCATCTTAAAGAAACTGTATTTCATATTTGGATGTACTAGAGACTGTTCTATACTTGGATGTTACTGTTACCATGAGCAACGTTCAGTAAAAGTTATAAGTTGGATTGCACTATCCTCGTCTCAGTCTCCAATTCCTCAGTTAACACTACAGTAAATGGTTGTACCACCACAAAAGGTACTGGCGTCACGACTACAAGGGACCTTGCCATAGGCACATTAATACAGACCATCAAGGGCACCTTGAATCACCATCTGGCCTGTGTCCCTTACACCAGAGTGTGCCCCAGAGAATTCCTGTGTCATTCTCCTTATCACTTATGCGAGCCTGCCCAGGGACGACATAACCGTGGGTAACCAGAACTGTATTTACCTCGGCTCACCTATTGCTCACACCGTGACCTCACATGTAATTCCCTTGTTGGTCTGGCATACCGCATAATAAATCTTGGCGTCACGAACAGGATCAGATTCATTCCTTTGTGCCTTTAATGAACTGTGTGAACAGGATTTGCAAACCCCTGCACCATTATAGAGTGCCTATTGTGAATGAGCCCCAACTGTTGGATTGCTTTTATTGGGCCAAAGAACTGTTTAGGCTGCTTAGAGACTGTCTGCATGTATTGCGCTACACTTCTACTACAAAACCGCATTGTTAAAACCACAAAATTGTGGATTTTTCAAAAGTCAATAGCGCTGCTTGCTTTATTTGAATGGACTGTTTTGCACTTAAGATGGCCGTCTAAAGAACTTATAATTGTTTGCTGCGCCATCACGGAGCAGCCTGGCGGGAAAAATTAAGTCACACCCCCTCTTAGAGCAGACAAAGTTGGTGCACCGCCCCATATGCAAAGAGATAAGCAAAAGTGCCGCCTACCACTCCTGTAGCGGTCCGGGGAGGCCGGGCTGTATGCAAAGTGTAGCACCGCCCCTCCTGGCTGTGGATTCCCGTGAAGAGATACTTTGCGCACGGGACTTGTGTGGGACGTACTCTCGCGGATCGTGAGATCTGGCTTGCGAGCAAGAGAGAGGAGAACCGTCACCATTGCCAGCCAACCTCCACGGGAAAAACGCAAATACAGGCCCCGACCTTACTCCTCAGCCTGTGAAAGTCCCCCATCAGCAACAGAGGGGGCATTTAGTTACAACCTTCCTCTACAGTATCTCTGGCCTGCACCGCTTCTTAAAGGGACATACAGCCGCAATGGTTGCCTATAGCAACCCCATTCAAAAATCGCATAAAGTCAAATTTAGCCTGCAGCATTTAAATAAACTGTCATTGCCATGTCTGCTCAGGAGGAATCCGCGCAGCCCGACCTCAGCGGATCCCCTGCAGCAGCTGCAGCTGGCTCCAGTACACCGCCAGCCGTTGCAGCAGCCAGCATGATGCCACTAACCATGCCCTACTACTTTAGGGCCCCTTGGTTCCCTCGATACTCTGGGGAAGCTCACACCCTAAGAGACTTTAAAGAGAAAATATGTGCCTTGTTCAGGTTGTACCCTGTCTCCACAGAGCAGCAAATGGAAATGCTCCTAGCGCAACTAGAAGGAGCCGCACTCCGGGAGGTGAAGTTCTGGCCTAGCTCTGAAAGAAGAACACTGGGACAGATCTTTGAGAGACTCTACACCACCTTTGAACCCAAGACCGTGTCCGAGGTCAAAATGAGGTTCTTCAGCACGAAACAACAAACCGGTGAGTCACTCAGCGACTTTGCATTGTCTTTACAAGAAGCCCTTAGAGCTGTGGTTCAGGTAGACCCCCGTGAGGCAGAGAACCAAGACAAAACTTTGAAATAACAATTCATTGAAGGTGTTAACACTGACAGCCTAAAAAGCCAGTTGAGAATGTTAGCTGCCCAACACCCAAGTGTCACCTTACTAGAGTTTAAAGAGCTAGCCATTAGTATTCTTGGAAAGAGTCCGCAGCCAGAGCCTGCTAAATTTACTGAAACTCCTGTCCATATGCCTGCTACCCCTTCCAAGTTTTGTCCAGTAGCCAGTCAGGCAGCTCAAACTCCAGTCACTGATGCCATAGCAGCCTTGACAGAACAGGTTAACTTCTTGACAAAAAGCCTGGAGAAGGTGTGTAAAAAATTAGAACAGTGGGAGAAGCCTATATTATTGGAGGATAAGACACCCGTACGAAAATAACTTTTCCCTCCTAACTACAAAGATATATATCCCAGAGTGCCTTGCGGGCGCCCAAATGACCACTCCAAAGCCCGCAGGCTACCTATTTGCGTCTACTGTCATAAGTCAGGGCATACGGAACCAATGTGCTGGTGGTTAAAACAGAGACCCTCGAGGCTAAGGACCGCCCCTCGAGAGGTAAACCAGTAGGTCCACAAGATCCCAACTGGATGCCCAGATATGTAGGATCCTGCCCTACTGGACACCGGATCCCAGGTCATACCATCCTACGGCCTGCATTTGATAAATACTGGGACCAGAGCCAACTTACATAACCACCAGAATCC
This sequence comes from Bufo bufo, assembly GCF_905171765.1. NCBI lineage: Eukaryota > Metazoa > Chordata > Amphibia > Anura > Bufonidae > Bufo > Bufo bufo. Next base: position 396,145,397 of record NC_053390.1, read on the forward strand.
TGGTTGGATCTTACAGATCACGAGGAAGCGGTGCCAATACATGGTTATTGGGAGCCAACTCTGCAAGTAGGAGAGACCACCCTACCTCGACAAGGTATTATTGTTGTACAAGACGGAGACAAGGGTGGCTCTTCAGTAATCCTAGGAATGAATGTCCTTAGGAATTGTTGCACCGAAATGCTTGAGGCATTGCGCCAATCTACTGCCTCACCTGCCTCCAAAAGGGTCATACAGCAGACCATCCGTGTGTTAAGCGCACAAGAGAAATTCGCCAATGAGAAATGAGAAATCTTATGTGTCCGCATCCGCTTGCCACTCCGGGAATTCAAGGTCAAGACTACCAAGTTATGGTAGAGCCCTTCGCGCTAGATGATCATCCTCTAGTCAGAGCTGCAAGGAGCTTAGTGACTGTTTCCCAAGGTAAAGTGCCTGTCCGCCTCCTAAACTTGAATGATCTCCACATTACCCTCACTAAACACTATCCTGTTGCTCATTTATTGCAAATTTCTTTCCAGGATGTTATCAGAGTGCCTGCAATAAAAGTATAACAATCTGCTCAGGACTCCAGTACTCCCGAACATGCTCCGCCTGCATCATGGTGGGAAGAACTCAACGTGCGAGACAGCTCTACGCCCAAAAACCAAATTGAAGGAGTTTTGAACATCGTGAAGGAACATCATCAAGCCTTCAGTAAGCACTCTACGGATTATGGGGAAGTCCGTGGAATCAAACACACTATCCCTACCGGCTGTCACCCTCCAATAAAAGAAAGGTACTGGCCTATACCACCAACAATGTACCAATCTGTAAAACAAATGATCCAGGAGATGAAGGATTCCAATATTATCCAGGACAGCCATAGTCCATGGGCTGTGCCACTAGTTTTTGTCCGGAAAAAGGATGATCAGGTTCTGTGTGGACTACAGAAAACTTAATCAAATCACCCACAATGATGCCTATCCCTTACCCAGAATTGAAGAATCCCTCATAGCACTGGGGTCATCAGCCTATTTTTCTACCCTTGATTTGACCAGTGGATACTGGCAATTACCCATGGCTCCTGAAGACCGAGAGAAGACAACTTTTAACACCCCCATGGGACTATTCGAATTTAATTGCATGCCCTTTGGACTTTGTAATGCACCAGGAACATTTCAACGACTAATGGAACGCTGTTTAGGACATAGAAACTACGGGACTGTACCTGGTCATTATTTATTCCAAACCTTACGAAGACCACTTGAAACACCTTGCAGAAGTCTTCCAAGTTCTCATTAAACATGAACTCAAGATCAAACCATCTAAGTGCTACCTGTTGAAGCCAGAAGTCAAGTACCTGGGACATGTTGTCAGTGCAGAAGGTTTTTAACCAGATCCAGAAAAGTTAGCTGCAGTCCAGAATTGGCCTACTCCTACCACAGTAAAGGAGGTGAGAAGTTTCCTTAGTTTTGCAGGGTACTACAGACGCTTCATCCCTCTCTTCGCCCAGATTCCTGAGCCAATTCAGGAACTACTAAGAGGACATCCAAAGAAGTATCAGAAGACTCAGATACCTGTGGAGTGGAATGAAGACAGGGAAATTGCCTTCCAGCTCCTGAAAAATAAGTTTACCAAACCACCTGTCTTGGGATATCCAGATTACCAACAGCCATTCCATCTTTACACTGATGCCAGCCAGAAAGGCCTGGGAGGTGTTCTGTCCTAAATGCAAGAAGGATACGAAAGAGTGATTGCTTACGCTAGTAGATCCCTTAAAGGAGCTGAAAAGAATGACCGGAACTACAGCTCTTTCAAGTTAGAATTCCTCGCACTTGTGTGGGCTGTCACCGAAAAATTTAAGGACTACCTTACAGCAACTCCCTTCATAGCTTTCACCGATAACAACCCACTGGCACATCTCAATACAGCCAAGCTAGGTGCCTTAGAACAAAGATGGGCCTCACATCTTGCTAACTACAACTTCACTGTAAAATACAGAACAGGCAAGTCCAACTAGAATGCGGATGCCTTATCTCGCCTACCTACCAAGGAAGATCCTACTGCACACGTAGATGTCTGGGAAGAAGTGGACATCCCTAATTTCTACAAAAACTTTGCCCAACAAAGCATCCTCTCCATCAAAAATAAAAGAGTCCTAAATCCCCTGTAGGGGATCAGCTCTCTTTTGGGGGTCATTCTCACAGATATCTTCAGGACACCAAGTTTAAGATCCAAACACGGTGCTTTATTGCGGCACATCCGCATAAACATAAACAACAATACAAAATAATAAACACTCGCTCGGCTGGGCTCTAACTAAACAAACAGATCCCTGACTCACCTAAGTCCCTGTTCACACCCTGTGAACACATGCAGCCAATGTCCCACAGCCTCCTGGCTGTACAGAGCACAGTACGCCCACTGTCTCCAGTCCAGTGTCTCTTGGGGAATCGTGGTCTCTCAGCCCTCCTGGCTTGGACCACACTGACAGAGCCTCCAGACCTCTGTCCACAGGTAACACACTCCCCCCTTGCTGACACCCTGGGAGGTGCTTTGTGCCAGCCTGATTACTTCCAGCTGGTCTCGCCTGTGGTGGAATAGGGGTGTGGACCGAACTATCCACCCCTTCCTTGCCTCTACCCTGCGTGAGACCTGTCACTGTCTCACACCCCATCTACAGAACAATCCAGGATCTCAAATTGAAAAGGAGAGATGGATTAAACTTCAGTCAGAAAGTAGAGTAATTGGAGAACTACATGACTTCCTCACCAGTGGAAGAACACCTGAGAGAATCCGCAGAAGAAATGCAGACCCATTGAAGCTGTGGAGACACCGGAAACAACTCTTCATGCAGAAAGGCCTGCTATTGAGAAGAAGCCTGTTACCTATGACAGGGTATACCAAATCTTAATCCCCCGCCGGGATGCAAGCATCATTCTCGAGATGTACCATGACAAATCAGGACATTTTGGTGTGCAGAAGACAGAAGATACCATCTGTAGACTATTCTATTGGATTGGAATGCGAGGAGACATTGAGAAGTAGTGTCGAGAGTGTTCCGCCTGTGCTATTGGACGAGGTGAACGGCATGACCAAAGAGCACCCTTACATCCTATTGTAAGCCAGACACTATTGGAGATTGTTGCAATTGACCACGCGAAGCTGGAACCAAGTCGCTCAGGCTACACATACGCTATGACCATCATTGACCACTACACCAAATTAGTTGTAGCCGTACCTGTTAAGGACTTGACCGCTAAAACAACTGCAGATGCCTTCTGGAAACATTTCCTGTTACCATACGGATGTCCAGAAAAAATTCTTACAGATCAGGGATCTGCCTTTGAGTCGCAACTCTTCAAAGAACTGTGTTCGCTTCACAATTGCCAGAAAATCAGAAAAACAGCTTACCATCCCCAAGGTAATGGACTTTGTGAAAAGATGAACCAGACCCTAATAGAAATGCTTAGAGCTGTGCCACCTGCTACCAGGAATGATTGGCCTACTCTTCTGCCTCAATTAATGTATACCTATAATAATACCATTCACTGTTTCACTGGGTATACACCTTACTACCTCATGTTTGGCCGACAAGGTAAACTACCTGCTGACCATACTTTGGAAGTACAAGTGTTACGGGTTTCCGAAGGTGCACTCGGTCCCCCATTAGCCGCAGACCTGCTGCTTAGCTTCGGGAGCGAGGATCTGTGTTTGACCTCGTTCCCAGGGCGGCTTTACTAGCTGGGTGCTCCCTGCTCCTAAGTCTGCCTTGAGCACCGAGCTGATCACTCGGTGCTCGACTGGTTGGTCTGTCGGTCATGTGACGCTGGCCACGTCACATGACCCTCACTCCCCACTATAAATACAGGCAGCCTGCTGGCCACAGGTTGCCTGTTAATTTAGGTTCCACCTGTGGTTTTGTCTTTCCTGGCGTACTTACCTCCTGCTGAATTCCTGACGATCCTCTGCCTGCTCCTTGTGTACTTTGCTGCTCTCCTGGTATTCTGACCCCGGCCTCCTCCTGATGATCCTCTGCTAACTCCTTTGGTACTACACGACTCTCCTGGTATTTATGACCCCGGCTTCTCCTGACTATTCTCTGCTTGCTCCATTTGTACTTTGTAGCTTTCCTGGTATTGACTCGGTCCGTTCTCGTTCTGTTGTTTGTCTGTCTGTCATCCCTGCACTTAGTCCAAGCTAGGGATTGCCGTCCAGTTGTCCCCTGTCATTAGGACTTGTGAGGCAAGTAGGCAGGGCCATGGGTAAGGGTGGAGCGCAGTGGTCACTTCCCTCCCCCCTGTGTGTGTGTGTGTGTACGCGACCGTTACAACAAGTGCCTGATGCCATCAATCCATTGGCAAAAACTGGTTGGGTGAGCGAGCACCAAAGACGTCTAGCTGATGCACAAGAAATTGTTCACCACCGCATGGAACATGCTCACAAAAGGCAGCAAAAAGATTATGACCAATCTGCCAAAGCAGAGCCTCTTGAAATTGGTGATTATGTGTGGCTAAAGAACAATCATCGAACCAGCAAGTTGGACAGTAAGTGGGAAAGAGACCCCTACATCGTTTCAGCTATCTCTATTCCAGCAACTGACACCTATGGATCACCAGAGAAAACAAATCACCTCAAATAGTACATCGCAATCGCTTGAAACTGTGTAACAAGGAGAGAGAAACTCCAGGAGGAATCCTTCCAGACGAAACTGTTGCAGAGGAACATCAGCCTCCAATTCAAGTGCCTGAACTGCCAGTTAAGTCTGTAGAGCCTATGCAAACTGTTGAAAAACTAATGGCAGAAACAGATCCTCTAAAATGGTTCCTTACACCATGGTTAAACATTGCTGTGCCTCCTACTCCCCTTGCGCCAAGGTCAGAAGAAGGACCGCCACTTCACAGATCCAGTCGGATTACAAAGGGACAACCACCTGTCCATTATAGGGAGTGTCTACTGCAAACCCAGAGGAGGATTAGGGAGTGTTTACTTCAAAGCTTGGGTAAGAGACTTCTTGACTCTGATTATTTGCCTTACTCCAAGGACTCTCTACAGTCTTCCTTGTTTTGTTGTCACTATGTTCAAGCCTGTGCCCGGAGAAAGACTCAAACGTACCTGAGCCTCTGTGTTGTCCATCATCTTTACTTACCCTATGCTCAGGGAACGGACTCATGCCCTGTGAGCCTCCTGACTTTCACCCATGTTTATTATTTTCCCATTACGGACTATCCTGGTTTATTACTAATTCGCTGTTTCAGGTCAGCGCCCCTGTTCATCAGTCTCCAGAGAGAAGAAACAGCGCCCCTTTTCACTTGTTTACTACCATTCTTAAAGTTTGCCTGATATTTACATTTGTGCCTAAACAATTGCTTTTCAGTCTCAAGAAAAAGTATTGTTATGGGTTATGGTACTGTTCTTCATGCCTGCAGGATTGTTCTCTTTTTGTATCTTTCAGGAGACCTTCATCTTTGTGTCGAGGACGACACGGGTTAAACAAGGGGAGTATGCAGTGTCCCACTACCCTTGTGGGTACTGCAAAGTTGTCGTGTTATCCTTTGTATGCTGTATATAACCTGTTTTATGCTTCAATGCATCTTTATGCATAATCCCTGCCTACAGGTGTGTCCGATTGCATTACACTGAGCCTACCACTACGGGGAGACAACACATCCCATATACACTCACCAAAAGAATTATTCGGAACACCATACTAATACGGTGTTGGACCCCCTTTTGCCTTCAGAGCTGCCTTAATTCTACGTGGCATTGATTCAACAAGTTGCTGATAGCATTCTTTAGAAATGTTGGCCCATATTGATAGGATAGCATCTTGCAGTTGATGGAGATTTGAGGGATGCACATCCAGGGCACGAAGCTCCCATTCCACCACATCCCAAAGATGCTCTATTGGGTTTAGATCTGGTGACTGTGGGGGCCATTTTAGTGCAGTGAACTCATTGTCATGTTCAAGAAACCAATTTGAAATTATTCGAGCTTTGTGACATGGTGCATTATCCTGCTGGAAGTAGCCATCAGAGGATGGATACATGTTCTCATTCTGTTTACGCCAAATTCGGACTCTACCATTTGAATGTCTCAACAGAAATCGAGACTCATCAGACCAGGCAACATTTTTCCAGTCTTCAACAGTCCAATTTTGGTGAGCTCTTTTTCTTATTTGTAGTATAGATGAGTGGTACCCGGTGGGGTCTTCTGCTGTTGTAGCCAATCCGCCTCAAGGTTGTGTGTGTTGTGGCTTCACAAATGCTTTGCTGCATACCTCGGTTGTAACGAGTGGTTATTTCAGTCAACGTTGCTCTTCTATCATCTTGAATCAGTCGGCCCATTCTCCTCTGACCTCTAGCATCCACAAGGCATTTTTGCCCACAGGACTGCCGCATACTGGATGTTTTTCCCTTTTCACACCATTCTTTGTAAACCCTAGAAATGGTTGTTCGTGAAAATCCCAGTAACTGAGCAGATTGTGAAATACTCAGACCGGCCCGTTTGGCACCAACAACCATGCCATGCTCAAAATTGCTTAAATCACCTTTCTTTCCCATTCTGACATTCAGTTTGGAGTTCAGGAGATTGTCTTTGCCAGGACCACACCCCTAAATGCATTGAAGCAACTGCCATGTGATTGGTTGACTAGATAATTGCATTAATGAAAAATAGAACAGGTGTTCCTAATAATTCTTTAGGTGAGTGTATATAGCTCAGCTCAGGCCTAGCCAGTTGAGTCCAGTTCAGTTTGAGTCTGCAGTCTTAGTCTGCAGTGAGTGCAGTCTTTAGCCCAGAGCTGAAGTGGGCCACATACTCAGCAGTATATTATTTCAGAAAGCACTAAAGAAGCAGACCATCAAAGGGTTACGGCCATCGCTGTATTCGCCTTAGGACTTTTGGAGCTAAAAGTGAAGGATTTACCAGCCTCACTAACCTGCACTGGAATAACAAGGACCCGCTTAGAATCCTCTACCAGTAAGCATAAAATCTATAAAATCTATATCATTAATGAGAGACAGACATCACACCTGTAAGCAGTGGACATCTTGCAGCTTTACCTCTGTCCATCTTAAAGAAACTGTATTTCATATTTGGATGTACTAGAGACTGTTCTATACTTGGATGTTACTGTTACCAGGAGCAACGTTCAGTAAAAGTTTCAAGTTGGATTGCACCATCCTCGTCTCAGCCTCCAATTCCTCAGTTAACACTACAGTAAATGGTTGTCCCACCACAAAAGGTACTGGCGTCACGACTACAAGGGACCTTGCCATAGGCACATTAATACAGACCATCAAGGGCACCTCGAATCACCATCTGGCCATTCCAGAGAATTCCTGTGCCGTTCTCCTTATCACTTATGCGAGCCTGCCCAGGGACGACATAACCGTGAGTAACCAGAACTGTATTTACCTCGGCTCACCTATTGCTCACACCGTGACCTCACATGTAATTCCCCTGTTGGTCTGGCATACCGCACATGGAGGCAGCTGAGACAACAATACTCCCGGAGAGCGGTGTACATAGAAATCATTGGGCCCCATAGCAAGAACCTGAATTGGGCCCCCTAACTCCGCCCACTACCCACCCCTGGCCCATCCCACCACCTGCCCTGGCTCCTCCCCTGCCACCCCCCGTTTAATTCCTACTTACCCAGAGAATGAAGGGCACAGGTCAGTTTTGCCGCAAAGGAAACGCCGTAGGAACAAAACTCGTAAAACGGTGGAGGAATTGTGTTTTTATTTTCAATTCCACCCCATTTGGAATATTTTGCCAGCTTCCCACTACATTGTATGCCATATCAAAGTACAACTTGTCCCGCAAAAAATAAGCCCTCATATGGATATGTGAACGGAAATATAAAAAAGTTATGGCCCAAGGAAGATAGGGAAGAAAAATTAAAATACTTAAAAACCTCCGGTATCCTAATGGTTAAAGAGGTTATCAAACCCCTATTATGCCCCCTATACAGGTAATACTTATATGCAGATGTGGAGGGGTGCAGCCAATAGCAGGCTACAACGGAAATGAGTCTCCCTAGTGTCATGTTTTCATCCGCGCGACAGAGGGATGCAGCGGTGGACGTGCGGGCATCAGGAGGAATGTTGGTGTCGGGGAGCAAGCTAAGTATTGCCAGTATGAGGTGCCCGGGCATTTTGGGGGCATTGTAGGGGTTGGATAACCCCTTTAACTCCTTTCTGCTGATGCTTAGTTTGGATAACCCTGCAAGGTGACTGAGTGGGGATGTGCTGGGAAAACACAGTCCTCTATCAGAAAGAAGAGTTTATGGGGGGAGAGCACACTGTCCTCAGTCCTCTATCTATGAGCCTATGGTCCCCCTCCCCAACCCCACAGGAACTCTGCTTGCTTGCTGCTGCCCTCCCCCCATCAAGAATACCCACATTTACTCTTCTTACTTTCTTACTGTGGGAGGCTCAGCTGTGGCACACATCAGGAGCAGGCAAGTGTTTATTCTGGGCCAGTGGCGGTGATGCTTGGGGGGGAGGGGCGGCCTGGCTGTGTTCAGTGACCGACTGTTCTCTAGTCCAGTCCGGTGGGTGGCTGATGAGGCAGACAGTCAGCTCATGAGCGCGGTATACAACTCCCGCACCCTCAAAGTTCTGTCTACTTGAGCTCTGCTCCTGCTGCCAGCGATACACTGGCCAATCAGCAGCAGGAGCTTTGCACTTCTAAATTCTGATTGGCCAGTGCACAGTGCAGTAGTGCCCAAGAGAGAGCACTAATTGCTATGCTGCGTGCCTGGGAGCCTGGATGGACTGGTAAGACAGGGAGGGTCTGGACTTTGGACATCGGTGGCGCATGCTGCCCATGCACACAGTGGGGGGGGGGGGGGGGGGGGGGGGCCTGACTGAGCATAGGGGAAGCAAGCAGGGCCAGGAACAGAACAGAAGACAAGTGGGCGGGGCCTTCCATGCGTTTCGGGCCTCATAGCAGCTGCATGGTCTGCCTATATTGACAGTACACCACTGCTCCTGGAGGTGTCAAGAACTAGTCATAAAGGCACCACCTCAGGGCATAGCTAGGGCCACAGAGCAGCTGAGCATTGTAGTGGAGTGGGAGAGCTTGGAGCAGGGTTGCACAATAAGGCCTCTTTTATACAGGCGTCATGGTTTTGGGCCGGATAAGATGCGGGTGCGTCGAGAGAAAATGCTCGATTTAGCGTTTTGCACGCACGTGAGAAAAATCGGCATGTTTGGTACCCAAACCCGAACTTCTTCACAGAAGTTCGGGTTTGGGTTAGGTGTTGTGTAGATTGTATTATTTTCCCTTATAACATGGTTATAAGGAAAAATAATAGCATTCTTAATACAGAATGCATAGTACAATAGGGCTGGAGGGGTTAAAAAAAATGTAAAATTATTTAACTTACCTTAATCCACTTGTTCACGCAGCCCGGCTTCTCGTCTGTCTTCTTCTTTGAGGAATAGGACCTTTGATGACGTCACTGCGCTCATCACATGGTCCATCACATGATCTTTTTTTTACCATGGTGATGGATCATGTGACGGACCATGTGATGAGCGCAGTGACGTCACCACAGGTCCTTTTCCTACTGCACACTAAAGATGAAGACAGAAGAGAAGCCGGGCTGCGCAAACAAGTGGATTAAGGTGAGTTTAAAAAATATACACTGCTCAAAAAAATAAAGGGAACACTTAAACAACACAATGTAACTCCAAGTCAATCACACTTCTGTGAAATCAAATTGTCCACTTAGGAAGCAACACTGAGTGACAATCAATTTCACATGCTGTTGTGCAAATAGGATAGACAACAGGTGGAAATTATAGGCAATTAGCAAGACACCCCCAATAAAGGAGTGGTTCTGCAGGTGGTGATCACAGACCACTTCTCAGTTCCTATGCTTCCTGGCTGATGTTTTGGTCACTTTTGAATGCTGGCGGTGCTTTCACTCTAGTGGTAGCATGAGACGGAGTCTACAACCCACACAAGTGGCTCAGGTAGTGCAGCTTATCCAGGATGGCACATCAATGCGAGCTGTGGCAAGAAGGTTTGCTATGTCTGTCAGCGTAGTGTCCAGAGCATGGAGGCGCTACCAGGAGACAGGCCAGTACATCAGGAGATGTGGAGGAGGCCGTAGGAAGGCAACAACCCAGCAGCAGGACCGCTACCTCCGCCTTTGTGCAAGGAGGAACAGGAGGAGCACTGCCAGAACCCTGCAAAATGACCTCCAGCAGGCCACAAATGTGCATGTGTCTGCTCAAACGGTCAGAAACAGACTCCATGAGGGTGATATGAGGGCCCGACGTCCACAGGTGGGGGTTGTGCTTACAGCCCAACACCGTGCAGGACGTTTGGCATTTGCCAGAGAACACCAAGATTGGCAAATTCGCCACTGGCGCCCTGTGCTCTTCACAGATGAAAGCAGGTTCACACTGAGCACATGTGACAGACGTGACAGAGTCTTGAGACGCCGTGGAGAACGTTCTGCTGCCTGCAACATCCTCCAGCATGACTGGTTTGGCATTGGGTCAGTAATGGTGTGGGGTGGCATTTCTTTGGAGGGCCGCACAGCCCTCCATGTGCTCGCCAGAGGTAGCCTGACTGCCATTAGGTACCGAGATGAGATCCTCAGACCCCTTGTGAGACCATATGCTGGTGCCGTTGGCCCTGGGTTCCTCCTAATGCAAGACAATGCTAGACCTCATGTGACTGGAGTATGTCAGGAGTTCCTGCAAGACGAAGGCATTGATGCTATGGACTGGCCCGCCCGTTCCCCAGACCTGAATCCAATTGAGCACATCTGGGACATCATGTCTCGCTCTATCCACCAACGTCACGTTGCACCACAGACTGTCCAGGAGTTGGCAGATGCTTTAGTCCAGGTCTGGAAGGAGATCCCTCAGGAGACCGTCCGCCACCTCATCAGGAGCATGCACAGGCGTTGTAGGGAGGTCATACAGGCACGTGGAGGCCACACACACTACTGAGCCTCATTTTGACTTGTTTTAAGGACATTACATCAAAGTTGGATCAGCCTGTAGTGTGTTTTTCCACTTTAATTTTGAGTGTGACTCCAAATCCAGACCTCCATGGGTTGAAAAATTTGATTTCCATTATTTTTTTTTGTGTGATTTTGTTGTCAGCACATTCAACTATGTAAAGAACAAAGTATTTCAGAAGAATATTTAATTAACTCAGATCTAGGATGTGTTATTTTTGTGTTCCCTTTATTTTTTTGAGCAGTGTATATATTTTTTAACCCCTCCAGCCCTATTGTACTATGCATTCTGTATTAAGAATGCTATTATTTTCCCTTATAACCATGTTATAAGGGAAAATAATAATGATCGGGTCCCCATTCCGATCGTCTCCTAGCAACCGTGCGTGAAAATCGCACCGCATCCGCACTTGCTTGCGGATGCTTGCGATTTTCACGCAGCCCCATTCACTTCTATGGGGCCTGCGTTGCATGAAAAACGCACAAAGTAGAGCATGCTGCGATTTTTTTCACGCAACGTACAAGTGATGCGTGAAAATCACAGCTCATGTGCACAGCCCCATAGAAATGAATGGGTCCGGATTCAGTGCGGGTGCAATGCGTTCACCTCACGCATTGCACCCGCGCGGAAATCTCGCCCGTGTGAAAGAGGCCTAAGTAGTGAGGAAGGAGACAGTGCAGTCTCAAAGCACCTGTGAAGAATTAGCATCAGGCCTCTTTCACACTAGCATGACGGATTAGGTCCGGATGCGTTCAGGGTGCGTTCATCGTCTTGCCAACAAGTTCAGTCAGTTTTGTCTGCGATTGCGTTCAGTTGTTCAGTTTTTTTCCGCGCAGGTGCAATGCGTTTTGATGCATTTTTCACGCACGTGATAAAAAACTGAAGGTTTACAAACAACATCTCTTAGCAACCATCAGTGAAGAAAAGCATTGCATATACACTTGCTTCCGGATGCAATGCGTTTTTCACTTCTATGGGGCCAGAATATAGAACATGCTGCGTTTTTCACGCAACGAAGAACTAATGTGTAACAAAAAAACGCTACGCGGAAAACTCGCTCTTGTGAAAGAGGCCTTAGTGTAAAAAAGAGAGATAACATGACCTGACGAGTGGCCAATGCAGAGTCTGCCACAAGGAGAATTATCATGGCCTGTAAAGCAGAAAAGCTGTCTTCATTGCAGAGGGAGACCCAGGGGCAGTGTCATTGCCCAGAGAAGCTGTTGCAATGCTAGAACGAGAGACTAGGTCTGTTGCCACTTAAAGGGGCAGTGTGCCTATTTATCCTGATGCCTCTGAGTAAGGCCTCTTGCACACGACCGTATGGCTTTTTCAGTATTTTGCGGTCCGCAGAAAATACGGATGACGTCCGTGTGCATTCCGTTTTTTGTGGAACGGAACAGCTGGCCCCTGATAGAACAGTACTATCCTTGTCCATTATGTGGACAATGATAGGACATGTTCTATCTTTGAACGGAACGGAAAAACAGAAACGGAGTACCTTTTCTTTGCAGATTCATTCAAATGAATGGTTCCGTATACAGAATGCAAAAAACGGAACGTAAACAGAAATAAGAACGTTCGTGTGCAAGAGGCCTTAGTGAATAACTATTAGATAGGCAGCTGCTCCATTCATTTCTATAGGAGTGAACTGTGAGCAAGGGGTTATGGCGACCACCTTCCCCAGACTTGTCCACATGCGATTTTTATCTGTGGGGAAATTTTAAACAGAAAGTGTCCACTAACAATCCACACCCCCTGGATGAACTCAAGGAAAACCTCACAAACACTATCCGTAGCATCAGTGTTGAAGAGCTGCAAGCAGTATCAGCCAACATACATGAACACACAACCATGTAATGCAAGGTAGCACTGAGCCTAGCAGAGTGGGAGCTTCTCCTTGTATTGGTTCGCCTGTTGAACTATTAAATGGAGTGGTATTCTGGACAGAGGACACCCCTCTTATAAGTCTATATGTCTCTCTTCACGTTACATTCTGACATGTGAAGCACCTGGCCTTATACCTAATAGTGTTGTCTTCTGTTATAAGTAAATGCTCCGTTATTCATCCTCATTTTTGTTTCACATCTTTTTCATAATTTTTACAAGAGATTCTCCCACCAGAAGAACTTATCCCCTTTCCACCCACCAATACTTATCTCGTAACCTGTGAAAATGGAATAGGTTCTTATGGTGGGCTTACAATCTATGAGGTGATAGGGGTGACACAAAAATTAAAGTATGCTTCTTTTGTACAGCGGTCCAGCCATCTTAAAATAGGTGAGTATAAGAGATGAGCAAATTTCAGGTTATGAAATTCGTTCACGCTTCGTTTACTGGTAAAAGGTGAATTGCGTTATGGATTTCATTACCAGGGACAGGACTCCCCTGCATAACGGAAACGGGACGGATCCGTTTTGCAGCCCATAGACTTATTATGACGGAATGAATAACGGAATACCTTGTGACACAGTGACAGGTTTGGTCTGGGAAAACAGGTATTTTCCTCCCAACATGTGCTGTTGGGCTGATTTACAGCCAGGTGAGGTAAAATAACGGACCGGCATTTAAATGCCGGTCGGGGTTTTGGCAGAACTTGGCTGTCCTTAAATAGGCAGCTGGGCTCAGAAGCGGGGTCTCTGTGTTGGGATCTGGGAGCCTTGTGTCTTGATGAAGGCTTGCTACCTGTTTGGCGTGAAAACGCTATCAGCAAGGACTCTTTGAGGCAGAATTGCTACATGGTGTAAATTACCACCAACACCGCAAGGTGACTTTTTGTTTGAATATGATGTTTGTTTTGTCACTTACCTAAAGTGTGAATAAAACACTAAACTGTCTGATCCAAAGAACTTGTTGTTGCCTCTTTACTGCGTCTGCTAATCCTGTCTACCAGAGCGAGTCCCCACAATTGGTAAAGGATGCAGCCTGGCGTGAAGGCCGAAATATTTTAGTTTTTCCGGGCATGGCTCTATGTTTTACATCAAACCAGCGAAATTACAACCCGTGTCTCTCGACAAAATAGAAGCTGTCGTGAAAGCCCTTGTGGTGGCTAACTTGCAACAGTGGGAGGCTAATAAGCAGCAGCAGGAAACCAACCAGCTGCTATTGCAACATGTGATGGCTTTACAAGCGGCAGGAGCATCCCTGAGCGTCCACAATGCCCGAAAAGCGGTCCGTGCCGCGATCCCTAAGATGACCCCCTGGACGACGTCGAGACCTATCTGGCGGTGTTTGAAAAGGTGGCCGTGAGGGAGAATCTACCCCGAAATCAGTGGGCTGAGGTCGTCGCTCCATTCCTGGCATCTGGACCCCAGCAGGTGTTTTTCGACTTACCAGATGATCAAGCGGCTGATTACACGACAGTAAAGGGTGAGATTCTGACAAGACTGGGGGTGAATGTGTTGGTCCGTGCCCAGCGGGTGCATCAGTGGGAGTTTAATCCGGATGAACCCGCGATATCTCAGTATTATGATCTGTTACACCGGTTGCAACAATGGGTGCAGCCTGACGTGCTGAGTTCCACTGCTATGCTGGACCGTCTGTTGGCTGATGTATTCTGGAGGGCTTTGCCGTACCCTCTCCAGCACTGGATCGGCAAGGTGTCTCCTGGTAATGCCCTTGAGATGGTCGACCTGGTGGAGCGCTATGAGGCTATCAGGACTTTACAGGGGGGTTCTTTTGGGAGGTGGAAGTCAAACCCCGGAAATCTCCACCCCAGACCCGGTGACTGGTGCCAGCAAAACCCGCCCGGGATATGCCCCCTACAAACCTAGCTCCGATAGTCTGCTGGTGGTGTCAGGAGCCGGGCCACATAAGGGCCAACTGTCCCCATGGGGGCGAACCCATGGATACTAACTATGGTTACCGCCACTCCTTGTATGCCAGGAAGCTGTGTGCAACAGGTAACTCAAAGGCTATAAACAATAGCCACCTGTGCCAGGTGGAAGTGGGAGACACTCTGGCGGTAGCTCTGCTGGACTCAGGGAGTCGTGGCCGTGTGCATCCATGGAGACTTAAAGGACTATCCCACCACCCTGGTGTCTCTATCCACGGTGGCTGGCAGGTGGACCCACGAGGTGTCCATCGCCACCAATTTACATTATAAACTCATAATAGGGAGAGACTTCCTGGCACTATGGCCTGCTATGAGAGTGACTGATACCCATGAGACAGGGGTAACCCTATCAGAGTTGCCCAGCTCATGGGGGAGACCAGAACCCTGGGAACCCGAGACCGAAGGGCCAGCGGTAGGGGTGACCGCCACTTTGGTGGAAGAGGGGGAGACAACCCCGCTAAGTGTGATGGTGGGAGACGTCTCCAGGGATAATTTTGGTACCGCCCAACGTCAGGACCCAACCCTATCCCACTCCTGGGAAAATGTGTTAATAGTAGATGGTGAACCATAAAAACCTGGGGCAGAGTCAGTGTTTCCCCATTTTGTGGTTCATCAAAATATGTTGTATCGGGTAAACCAACTACAGGGTGAACCTATTGAACTGTTGGTGGTCCCCAAGGCTTATCGCAAGCTTGTGTTAGATCTAGCCCACCAACACATTCTCGGGGGTCACCTGGGGCTGCAGAAAACTCAGGATAGTATTCTACAGCGGTTTTACTGGCCAAGCATATTCAAAGAAGTGGAAGAGCTTTGTAAGTCTTACCCGACCTGCCAGATAACTAGCCCCCAGCCACATTTCCGTAGTCCCCTATTACCTCTCCCGATTATCGAAGTACCGTTTGACCGAATAGCTATGGACCTCATAGGTCCAGTACTGAAGTCTGCCAGAGGACATCAACGCATCTTAGTCATTCTAGACTATGCCACTCGGTACCTAGAGGCGGTGCCACTGCGACATGCCTCGGCCAAGCTCATGGCTAAGGAGTTAATGGAGATGTTTTCCCAAGTAGGACTACCTAAAGAGGCTCTGACCGACCAAGGAACCCCTTTTATGTCCAAGGTGATGAGGGAACTCTGTAAGTTGCTGCGCATAAAACAACTACGGACGTCCGTTTACCATCTGCAAACGGACGGTCTGGTAAAACGGTTTAACCAAACATTAAAAAATATGTTGAAAAAGGTAGTGTCTCAAGATGGGAAGGACTGGGACCTCCTTCTTCCCTATCTCATGTTCGCAGTGCGAAAGGTACGCCAGGCCTCCACTGGGTTCTCGACCTTCAAACTGCTATATGGCAGACACCCTTGGACGTGGCCAAAGAGGCGTGGGAACAACCAACTCCACAAAAGTGTCATTGAGTACGTTACACAGATGCAAGATCGGATAGAGACAGTGTTGTCTCTTGTTAGGGAGCATATAGAGGCAACTCAGCGAGCCCAGAGTCGGGTCTATAATTGTCTCGGGTCCGGATCTTTAACCCGGGTGATCGGGTTTTGGTTCTGGTGCCGACCGTGGACAGTAAGTTCCTGGCTAGGTGGCAGGGGCCCTACGAAATACTCGAGAAAATTGGAGATGTAAACTACAAGGTACACCAGCCAGGGCAGCGAAAGCCGGAGCAGGTTTACCATGTGAATTTACTCAAACCGTGGAAAGATAGTGAATCCTGTACAGAAGACAGCCCACAGCCGGGTTTTCTAGGAGAAGAGGTACCGGCCCCTCTGTCTGATGCAAGAGAGGTGGCTGCCACAGTAATAAAATGCTGACAGCCTCTCCTCTAAACAGACTCAGGAGGCCAGGGAGTTCATTAGTCGGAACATAGATGTGTTCTCGGACCTCCCTGGAAACACTTCCATAATCCAGCATGACATTGTCACTGAGCCTCCTATTAAAACCATACTGGGTGCCTGAGGCTCGGCGACAAGCCATATTGGAAGAGGTGCAGCTAATGTTGCAGCTAGACGTCATTGAAGAGTCAAAAAGTGAGTGGGCTAGTCCTATAGTATTGATACCCAAGCCGGACGGGACGTTGTGGTTCTGTAACGACTTTAGAAAACTTAATGAGGTTTCCAAATTCGAAGCATATCCTATGCCCCGGTGGATGAGCTCATCGAGAGGTTAGGACAAGCCCAGTATTTTTATGGTTTTGGACCTCACGAAAGGGTACTGGCAGGTGCCCTTAACGGAGGCTGCCAAAGAGAAAACTGCCTTCATCACGCCTGAGGGGCTGTATCAATTTAAGGTCTTACCCTTTGGTCTGCATGGCGCCCCCGCCCCTTTTCAGTGACTAATGGACATTGTGCTTCGTCCACATCGTCAGTACGCTTGGGATTACCTGGACGATATTGTCATCCACAGTACCGACTGGGAAAGTCACCTACACAAAGTGCAGGCTGTAGTGGACTCCCTTGGTAAATCTGTCCTAACTGCTAACCCCAAAAAAATGTGCGATAGGGTTAGAAGAGACTAAGTACCTGGGGTATGTCATTGGGCGCAGCGTAATCAAACCCCAAGTAAACAAAATATAGGCAATAAGGAATTGGCCCGACCTGTCACCACTAGGCAAATAAAGTCATTCCTGGGAATGGTGGGCTATTACATGAGGTTTGTTCCCCACTTTGCTACTCTAGCCGTGCCCTTGACAGGACTCTTGAAGGGACACAAGTCAATGATGGTTCGCTGGGATGATCGGGCGGAAGAGGCTTTGTCCGCTTTGAAGTCGGCCCTGTGCGGGTCCCCGGTTTTGGTGATGTCCGGCTTCAAAAGGGAGTTTATCGTACAGACCGATGTCTCTGAAGTAGGCCTCGGTGCTGTACTGTCTCAGGAAGTCAACGGGGAGGAGCATCCTGTTGTCTTCCTCAGCCGTAAGCTCACCCCAACCGAGACCCAGTATAGTATAGTGGAGAGAGAGTGCCTGGCTATCAAGTGGGCACTAGAATTTCTCCGCTATTATTTATTGGGGAGAAAATTCTGCCTGGTGACTGACCAGTCCCCTCTCAAGTGGATGAGCCAGGCCAAGGACAGAAATGCCCGGGTCACCCAATGGTTTCTCTCCCTAAAAAACTTTACGTTTTCGGTGGAATACAGGGCAAGCCGGTTACAGGGAAACGCGGATGCCCTGTCCCGGGTACACTGTCTGGCGTGTGTTCACCCTCTCAGGGTTGAACAAAAGGGGTGGGGGGTGACACAGTGAGAGGTTTGGTCTTGGAAAACAGGTATTTTCCTCCCAGCATGTGCTGCTGGGCTGATTTACAGCCAGGCGAGGTCAAATACCAGACCGGATTTTAAATGCTCGTCCGGGTTTTGGCAGCACCTGGCTGTCCTTAAATAGGCAGCTGGGCTCAGTAGCGGGGTCTCTGTGTTGGGATCTGGGAGCCTTGTGTCTGGATGAAGGCTTGCTACCTGTTTGGCGTGAAAACAGGTTGGTGCTGCTACCAGCAAGGACTCTTTGAGGCAGAATTGCTTCATGGTGTGAATTAACACTGAACTGTTTGATCCAAAGAACTTGTTGTTGCCTCTATACTGCGTTCACTAATCCTGTCTACCAGAGCGAGTCCCCACAGCCTCTAAAGGCATTCCGTTTTGCATTCCGTCATGGAATTGCGTTATGGTCCGTGGTAACGGAATCCGTAATGCAATTCTGCTTTTACCAGTAAATGAAGCGTGAACGAATTTCAATATATGAAATTCGCTCATCTTTAGTGAGTATGTATAAAGCTGCATGAGCCAGCCACCAAATGATTTGAGATGCAGTTGGCATGAGCGAGCGAGAGATTGAATATAGGGGAGAAGGAAAGATCAGTGTCAAACATAACACTAAGACAGCAGGCTCCGCTGCCCCGAAGTTATGATAGTGCTGCCACACACTGAAAGGGAGATATCAGGTTTAGGTAGGTTAGTAGATGGAGAAAACTCAAGTAGTTCAGTTTTTGAAAGATTCCGTTTCAGATAAAGAGATGACATCATGTTAGAGACAGCAGACAGACAGTCACTGGTGTTCTGTAATATAGCAGAAATGTGGTCACAGGATGAAGTGTATAGTTCTTCTTTTCTCTCTACACAGACCCTTTTCTCTGTACACAGTAGATATGGTTTTCAGTACCATCTTTATTCTGATGATACATCAGCATAAAGATGGTACTGAAAACCATATCTACTGTGTACAGAGAAAAGGGGCTGTGTAGAGAAAAAAAGGACCTAGAACTGAACCCTGAGGAACCCAACAGCGAGGGGGGAGGAGGTGAAGTTTGAACCAGTGAATGACACTAAAAGAGCAGCCAGAGAGAAAGAAAGAAAACCAAGAGAGAGCAGTGTCCTTAGGGCCAATAGATTGGAACATACTGAGTAGGAGATGGTGGTCTACAGTGTCAAATGCTGCAGACAAGAAGAATCGGTAGAGACTAGTCACCATTGCATTTAACAGCCTACAGGTATCAACCTACAGCAGGGCATTGTGGGAGTTGTAGTTTTACAACAGCTGGAGGGACGCAGTTTGAGGATGCCTGATGTAGAGAGAGTGGAAACCATATTGTAAGGTGTCAAGAGAGAGTTAACAGAGAGATAGAGAATGAGTTGAGAGTAGATCAGGATTTCCAGGAGTTTAGAGATGAAGGGGAGATAGGAGACAGGTCTGTAGTTAGTTGCACAGGATGAGTATAGAGGTTTCTTTTAATAATGGAGTTATGACCAAATGTTTGAAAGAGGAGGGGAAGATACCAGAAGAGAGAGAGAGAGAGAGAGAGAGAGATTGAACATTTTATTTAGGTGGGTAGTGACTGGGGAAAGAGACTGGAGGAGGTGTGAGGGAATAGGGTCAGTAATGCATGTGGTAGGGCAAGAAGAAGAGAGTATTTTGGAGACTTCTGTAGCTGGGTTGGATGTAAAAAGTGAACCAGAGGAGATGTGGTAAAGAAAGGGATCAATGACACTTAGCAGCTGGGTGCTAATTTTATTCCGGATATTTATAGCTATTAACCCCTTAAGGACACAGCCTTATTTCACCTTAAGGACCAGGCCATTTTTTGCAAATCTGACCAGTGTCACTTTAAGTGGTGATAACTTTAACCACCTCCGGACCGCTGTACGCACAGACGCGTCCTGGAGGTGGTTGATTCATTCCGCCTGGACGCATATACGCGTCATCTCGCGAGACGCGAGATTTCCTGTGAACGCGCGCACACAGGCGCGCGCGCTCACAGGAACGGAAGGTAAGAGAGTTGATCTCCAGCCTGCCAGCGGCGATCGTTCGCTGGCAGACTGGAGATGTGTTTTTTTTAACCCCTAACAGGTATATTAGACGCTGTTTTGATAACAGCGTCTAATATACCTGCTACCTGGTCCTCTGGTGGTCCCCTTTGTTTGGATCGACCACCAGAGGACACAGGTAGCTCAGTAAAGTAGCACCAAGCACCACTACACTACACTACACCCCCCCCCCGTCACTTATTAACCCCTTATTAGCCCCTGATCACCCCTGATCACCCCATATAGACTCCCTGATCTCCCCCCTGTCATTGATCACCCCCCCTGTCATTGATCACCCCCCCTGTCATTGATCACCCCCCTGTAAAGCTCCATTCAGACGTCCGCATGATTTTTACGGATCCACTGATAGATGGATCGGATCCGCAAAACGCATCCGGACGTCTGAATGAAGCCTTACAGGGGCGTGATCAATGACTGTGGTGATCACCCCATATAGACTCCCTGATCACCCCCCTGTCATTGATTACCCCCCTGTCATTGATTACCCCCCTGTAAAGCTCCATTCAGACGTCCGCATGATTTTTACGGATCCACTGATAGATGGATCGGATCCGCAAAACGCATCCGGACGTCTGAATGAAGCCTTACAGGGGCATGATCAATGACTGTGGTGATCACCCCATATAGACTCCCTGATCATCCCCCTGTAAAGCTCCATTCAGATGTCCGCATGATTTTTACGGATGCACTGATAGATGGATCGGATCCGCAAAACGCATCCGGACGTCTGAATGAAGCCTTACAGGGGCATGATCAATGACTGTGGTGATCACCCCATATAGACTCCCTGATCACCCCCCTGTCATTGATTACCCCCCTGTAAAGCTCCATTCAGATGTCTGCATGATTTTTACGGATGCACTGATAGATGGATCGGATCCGCAAAACGCATACGGACGTCTGAATGAAGCCTTACAGGGGCGTGATCAATGACTGTGGTTATCACCCCATATAGACTCCCTGATCACCCCCCTGTCATTGATTACACCCCTGTCATTGATCACCCCCCTGTAAAGCTCCATTCAGATGTCTGCATGATTTTTACGGATGCACTGATAGATGGATCGGATCCGCAAAACGCATCCGGACGTCTGAATGAAGCCTTACAGGGGCGTGATCAATGACTGTGGTGATCACCCCATATAGACTCCCTGATCACCCCCCTGTCATTGATTACCCCCCTGTCATTGATTACCCCCCTGTAAAGCTCCATTCAGACGTCCGCATGATTTTTACGGATCCACTGATAGATGGATCGGATCCGCAAAACGCATCCGGACGTCTGAATGAAGCCTTACAGGGGCATGATCAATGACTGTGGTGATCACCCCATATAGACTCCCTGATCACCCCCCTGTCATTGATTACCCCCCTGTAAAGCTCCATTCAGATGTCCGCATGATTTTTACGGATGCACTGATAGATGGATCGGATCCGCAAAACGCATCCGGACGTCTGAATGAAGCCTTACAGGGGCGTGATCAATGACTGTGGTGATCACCCCATATAGACTCCCTGATCACCCCCCTGTCATTGATTACCCCCCTGTCATTGATTACCCCCCTGTAAAGCTCCATTCAGACGTCCGCATGATTTTTACGGATCCACTGATAGATGGATCGGATCCGCAAAACGCATCCGGACGTCTGAAGGAAGCCTTACAGGGGCATGATCAATGACTGTGGTGATCACCCCATATAGACTCCCTGATCACCCCCCTGTCATTGATTACCCCACTGTCATTGATTACCCCCCTGTAAAGCTCCATTCAGATGTCCGCATGATTTTTACGGATGCACTGATAGATGGATCGGATCCGCAAAACGCATCCGGACGTCTGAATGAAGCCTTACAGGGGCGTGATCAATGACTGTGGTGATCACCCCATATAGACTCCCTGATCACCCCCCTGTCATTGATCACCCCCCTGTCATTGATCACCCCTCTGTAAGGCTCCATTCAGACATTTTTTTGGCCCAAGTTAGCGGAATTATTTTTTTTTCTTACAAAGTCTCATATTCCACTAACTTGTGTCAAAAAATAAAATCTCACATGAACTCACCATACCCCTCACGGAATCCAAATGCGTAAAATTTTTTAGACATTTATATTCCAGACTTCTTCTCACGCTTTAGGGCCCCTAGAATGCCAGGGCAGTATAAATACCCCACATGTGACCCCATTTCGGAAAGAAGACACCCCCAGGTATTCCGTGAGGGGCATATTGAGTCCATGAAAGATTGAAATTTTTGTCCCAAGTTAGCGGAACGGGAGACTTTGTGAGAAAAAAATTAAAAATATCAATTTCCGCTAACTTGTGCCAAAAAAAAAAAAATTCGATGAACTCGCCATGCCCCTCATTGAATACCTTGGGGTGTCTTCTTTCCAAAATGGGGTCACATGTGGGGTATTTATACTGCCCTGGCATTCTAGGGGCCCCAAAGCGTGACAAGAAGTCTGGTATCCAAATGTCTAAAAATGCCCTCCTAAAAAGAATTTGGGCACCTTTGCGCATCTAGGCTGCAAAAAAGTGTCACACATCTGGTATCGCTGTACTCAGGAGAAGTTGGGGAATGTGTTTTGGGGTGTCATTTTACATATACCCATGCTGGGTGAGAGAAATATCTTGGTCAAATGCCAACTTTGTATAAAAAAATGGGAAAAGTTGTCTTTTGTCAAGATATTTCTCTCACCCAGCAAGGGTATATGTAAAATGACACCCCAAAACACATTCCCCAACTTCTCCTGAATACGGCGATATCACATGTGTGACACTTTTTTGCAGCCTAGGTGGGCAAAGGGGCCCATATTCCAAAGAGCACCTTTAGGATTTCAC
Source organism: Bufo bufo (assembly GCF_905171765.1). Classification (NCBI taxonomy): domain Eukaryota; kingdom Metazoa; phylum Chordata; class Amphibia; order Anura; family Bufonidae; genus Bufo; species Bufo bufo. The sequence continues at coordinate 396,168,352 of NC_053390.1, forward strand.
AGGTCATTTACCTACTTACCACACATTAGGGCCCCTGGAAAATGCCAGGGCAGTATAACTACCCCACAAGTGACCCCATTTTGGAAAGAAGACACCCCAAGGTATTCCGTGAGGGGCATGGCGAGTTCCTAGAATTTTTTATTTTTTGTCACAAGTTAGTGGAAAATGCTGATTTTTTTTTTTTTTTTTTCATACAAAGTCTCATATTCCACTAACTTGTGACAAAAAATAAAAACTTCCATGAACTCACTATGCCCATCAGCGAATACCTTGGGGTCTCTTCTTTCCAAAATGGGGTCACTTGTGGGGTAGTTATACTGCCCTGGCATTCTAGGGGCCCAAATGTGTGGTAAGGAGTTTGAAATCAAATTCTGTAAAAAATGACCTGTGAAATCCGAATGGTGCTCTTTGGAATATGGGCCCCTTTGCCCACCTAGGCTGCAAAAAAGTGTCACACATCTGGTATCTCCGTACTCAGGAGAAGTTGGGGAATGTGTTTTGGGGTGTCATTTTACATATACCCATGCTGGGTGAGAGAAATATCTTGGCAAAAGACAACTTTTCCCATTTTTTTTATACAAAGTTGGCATTTAACCAAGATATTTCTCTCACCCAGCATGGGTATATATAAAATGACACCCCAAAACACATTCCCCACCTTCTCCTGAGTACGGAGATACCAGATGTGTGACACTTTTTTGCAGCCTAGGTGGGCAAAGGGGCCCATATTCCAAAGAGCACCTTTCGGATTTCACAGGTCATTTTTTACAGAATTTGATTTCAAACTCCTTACCACACATTTGGGCCCCTAGAATGCCAGGGCAGTATAACCACCCCACAAGTGACCCCATTTTGGAAAGAAGAGATCCCAAGGTATTCGCTGATGGGCATAGTGAGTTCATAGAACTTTTTATTTTTTGTCACAAGTTAGTGGAATATGAGACTTTGTAAGAAAAAAAAAAAAAAGAAAAGAAATCATCATTTTCCGCTAACTTGTGACAAAAAATAAAAAGTTCTATGAACTCACTATGCCCATCAGCGAATACCTTAGGGTGTGTACTTTCCGAAATGGGGTCATTTGTGGGGTGTTTGTACTGTCTGGGCATTGTAGAACCTCAGGAAACATGACAGGTGCTCAGAAAGTCAGAGCTGCTTCAAAAAGCGGAAATTCACATTTTTGTACCATAGTTTGTAAACGCTATAACTTTTACCCAAACCATTTTTTTTTTACCCAAACATTTTTTTTTTATCAAAGACATGTAGAACAATAAATTTAGAGCAAAATTTATATATGGATGTCGTTTTTTTTGCAAAATTTTACAACTGAAAGTGAAAAATGTCATTTTTTTGCAAAACAATCGTTAAATTTCGATTAATAACAAAAAAAGTAAAAATGTCAGCAGCAATGAAATACCACCAAATGAAAGCTCTATTAGTGAGAAGAAAAGGAGGTAAAATTCATTTGGGTGGTAAGTTGCATGACCGAGCAATAAATGGTGAAAGTAGTGTAGGTCAGAAGTGTAAAAAGTGGCCTGGTCTTTCAGGGTGTTTAAGCACTGGGGGCTGAGGTGGTTAAAACGCTTTGACTTATCCAGGCCATTCTGAGATTGTTTTTTCGTCACATATTGTACTTCATGACACTGGTAAAATGAAGTCCAAAATTTTATTTTTTTTGCATAAAAAAATACCTAATTTACCAAAAATTTTGAAAAATTAGCAAATATCAAAGTTTCAGTTTATCTACTTCTGTAATACATAGTAATACCCCCAAAAATTGTGATGATTTACCATTCCCCATATGTCTACTTCATGTTTGAATTATTTTGGGAATGATATTTTATTTTTTGGGGATGTTACAAGGCTTAGAAGTTTAGAAGCAAATCTTGAAATTTTTCAGAAATTTACAAAAAAACAATTTTTAGAGACCACTACAGCTCTGAAGTCACTTTGCGAGGCTTACATAATAGAAACCACCCAGAAATGACCCCATTCTATAAACTACACCCCTCAAGGTATTCAAAACTGATTTGACAAACTTCATTAACCCTTTAGGTGTTTGTCACGAGGGTATCAAGAGCCACGTCTGACTCCGTTATACCCGGGGTCAGGAAGTCGCAGCGGGTGGCTGCGCGCTCTATATCTAAAGATCATGGTGTTTCTTAGTTATTGTTTTCTGTGTTTGCCTTGCTATCCTTTTTGTCTCTCTCAGGGATCCGTAGCTTCTCCTCCTCAGCTGTTTCGTGTCTGCCACTCCCTACCTCCTTATATTCTCCCGTCACACTTCTCTAGTTGCCAGTTATAGAGCTTCCTGCCTGGACATCTATACTGACCCACTGGAGTGGTTAATCCTGGTTGTTGTTCCTGTGTGCTACCCTCCGGATCCCTGTTTGGCTTATTGTTGTCTCCTGTTGTCGCCCACCTGGGAATATATGTTGAGTCTGTGTTGTCTGTCCTCCCCTTGGTGTTTTCCCTTAGAGTTAGTGGTGCGGACTAGTGTTCCCATCGCCCTGTTCACTACCTAGGGCTCAGCTCAGGGAAAGCCAGGGCTTTAGGCACGTGATCGGCGTACGGGTGAGGAACCCGTCTAGGGACGTCAGGGCAGCCAGGTGCCAGCCGCCAGGTGAGTCAGGGGTCACCATCTTCCCTCTCACTTGGGCAGGGCCTTCCTCGTTCCCTCCCTCTGTGTCACGTATGTGATAGCCACGCCGACCGTGATATTATAACTGGCCCTTACTTTTTGATTTTTTGTTTGTTGTTTTTTTTTTTCTCTCTCTACTTAGAATCCAATATGGATCCTATTGATGCCTTGGCAGAACAGCTTCAAAGCCTGTCTTTGGAGGTGGCAGGATTGAAGGCGTCTGTTCTCCAACAACAGCAGCAAATGCAGCAGACCGCACCCCCAGCGGTTGCTATGGGTAACCAGGTTGTCACTGAACCCAAGGTTGCTCTTCCCGACAGATTTTCTGGGGGAAGGGACAAATTTGCAACGTTCCGTGAGGCCTGCAAATTATATTTTAAGTTGCGCCCTTACTCCTCAGGTCATGAAGAACAGCGGGTTGGGATTGTCATTTCCCTGCTTCAGGGGGATCCGCAATCCTGGGCGTTCTCGTTACCCCCTGGTTCTCAGGCTCTTCGGTCAGTGGAGGGATTTTTTGGGGCTTTGGGTCTCATATATGATGACCCTGACCGAGTCGCCCTGGCCCGAAGTTACGGAGACTCCTACAGGGAGATCGGTCAGCAGAGGAATATTGCTCAGAGTTCCGTAGGTGGGCTACGGATACTCAGTGGAACGACCCGGCTCTCAGGAGTCAGTTCTGCTCTGGGTTATCTGAAAGGGTTAAGGATGCACTGGCGCTTTATGAGACCCCCCTTTCCCTTGATGCTGTTATGTCCCTCTCTATCAGAATAGATAGACGTCTTAGGGAGAGATCGAAAATTCCGGAGCAATTGGTTACCTCTCCCAAGCAACAGTCAGCCTGCATTGACTCTGATGAGCCTATGCAGCTTGGCGGAACTTCTCGTCAGGTCCGTCCTCCCGAGATTCGCCGTAGGGGGGGGGCTTGTTTTTTCTGTGGGGGGAGGGGTCATTTCATTAATGTCTGTCCCTCCTTTCTCAAAAACAAAAGACCGTCGGAAAACTACTAACCCCGGGCTGTGCGGAGGATGTCAGCCGGGGGGTATACGTTTCCTCCATACGAACATCTCAATTTGTGTTACCAGCGGTCATTGTTTTTGGTGTTAAGACGGAGTCTATTTCTGTTTTTCTAGACAGTGGAGCAGGGGTAAACTTGATTGATGCCCATTTTGCCCGCACTATGGGTTTGTCTCTCTGTACGCTGCAGAGACCTATTCCCGTATTCGCTATAGATTCTGCTCCTCTGTCTCAGAGAAACCTCACCCACATTGTTCGTAATTTACACCTTCGGGTAGGGGACCACCATAATGAGTGTCTTTCATGTTACGTTCTGGAGGGCCTTCCCTCTCCGGTGGTATTGGGTCTTCCCTGGTTGGTAGCGCACAATCCAGTGGTGGATTGGCAGGCCAGGGAGATATTGGAGTGGAGTGAGCATTGCAGAGAGAATTGCTTAAATAACAATTGCTTAATCGCCTCCATAGCTTCCCTACCTACATTTATTTCGGACTTTGAGGACGTTTTTTCTGAAAAGGGTTGTCAGAAACTACCACCTCATCGTCCTTATGATTGCCCGGTTAACCTGATTCCCGGGGCAAAATTACCCAAGTCCAGGTTGTATAATCTTTTGGGTCCCGAGAGACAAGCCATGAAAGATTATATCTCCGAGAGTCTGGCTAAGGGACACATCAGACCCTCTTCTTCACCCGTGGCTGCAGGGTTTTTCTTTGTTAAAAAGAAAGATGGGGGCCTGCGTCCTTGCTTAGATTTCCGTGAGTTAAACCAGATAACCATCCGTGACCCATACCCTCTTCCTCTCATTCCTGACCTTTTTAATCAGATTGCGGGTGCTAAGTGGTTCTCCAAACTTGATCTTAGGGGGGCCTACAATCTGATTCGTATCAGGGAAGGGGATGAGTGGAAGACAGCTTTTAACACCCCTGAGGGGCATTATGAAAATCTTGTTATGCCTTTCGGTCTGACCAATGCCCCTGCTGTCTTCCAACATTTCGTTAATGATATTTTTAGTCATCTCATCGGCAGGTTTGTAGTCATATACCTAGATGATATCTTAATTTATTCGGCTGATCTGAAAACACATGAGGTGCATGTCAGGCAAGTACTGCAGGTCCTACAAACGAATAAATTATATGCGAAAATTGAAAAATGTGTCTTCGCTGTTCAGGAATTACAGTTCCTGGGATATCTATTATCTGCTTCAGGTTTCCGCATGGATCCTGGGAAGGTCCAGGCAATTTTAGATTGGGATCTTCCTGAGAACCTTAAAGCCCTACAACGGTTTTTGGGTTTCGCTAATTTCTATAGAAAGTTCATTAAAAATTATTCAGTGATCGTTAAACCCCTTACCGACATGACTAGGAAGGGGACGGATTTTTCCAAATGGTCTGACACCGCTAAAGATGCATTTTCCTCTCTAAAGGAGAGGTTTACCTCGGCACCTGTTCTAATTCAACCTGATGTCTCCCAGCCTTTTATTGTCGAGGTAGATGCGTCAGAGGTGGGAGTGGGAGCTGTATTGTCTCAGGGTCTGTCTCCTGGCAAATGGCGTCCTTGCGCTTTCTTTTCCAAAAAATTATCTTCTGCGGAGAAGAATTATGATATTGGAAATAGGGAACTGTTGGCGATTAAACTGGCGCTTGAAGAGTGGCGTCACTTCTTAGAGGGAGCAATCCACCCCGTCACGGTGATTACGGATCACAAGAACCTTCTGTACCTAGAATCGGCTAAACGTCTCACCCCTAGACAAGCTAGGTGGTCGCTATTCTTTACCAGATTTAACTTTGTAATCACCTATCGTCCTGGGGCAAAAAATACCAAGGCAGACACATTATCTCGTAGTTTCCCTGGAGGGGGTAATGTTTGTGATCCGGTACCTATTTTACAAAGAGGAGTGGTTGTCTCTGCTGTACACTCTGTTCTAGAGGGAAAGGTGTTAGAGGCTCAGGGGGACGCCCCGGCCTCTTGCCCCTCAGAGAAATTGTTTGTACCGTTAAACCTGCGTCTTGAATTATTAAAAGAACATCATAATTCGGCACTTGCTGGACACCCGGGTAGTAAAGCAACCTTGGAGCTTTTATCTCGTCGTTTTTGGTGGCCAAGGTTGCGTCAGGATGTAATGGATTTCGTGTCTACTTGTTCTACTTGTGCACGCGCGAAAGTCTCTCATACACGTCCAGCAGGGTCTTTATTGCCACTTTTCATTCCCAATAGGCCATGGACACATCTGTCTATGGATTTCATCACTGACTTACCGTTGTCGGCGGGTAAAAAAGTTATCTTGGTAGTAGTAGACAGGTTTAGCAAAATGGTACACTTTATTGCGCTACCCGCACTTCCTAATGCTAAAACTCTCGCTCAGGTGTTTATCAGTGAAATCGTGAAGCTTCACGGGGTCCCTTCCGATGTGGTTTCGGATCGGGGAACCCAGTTTATTTCTAAGTTTTGGAAAGCTTTTTGTTCCCGTTTGGGGGTTCACTTGTCCCTTTCCTCAGCTTTCCATCCTCAGTCGAATGGACAGACTGAGCGTACCAACCAAAACCTAGAAACATATTTAAGGTGTTTTGTGTCTGAAAACCAAGAGTTGTGGTCATCATACTTACCGTTAGCTGAGTTTGCCATAAATAATCATTATCAGGAGTCCACTGGCAAGTCACCATTCCTTGGTGCATACGGTTTTCATCCCCAATTTTGTACTTTCAAAGAGGGGGGGTCTTCTGGGGTTCCCGAAGATGAAAGGTTTTCTTCATCTCTTTCATCGGTGTGGCAGAAGGTGCAAGTTAACTTGAAAAAGATGAGTGGTAAATATAAATGCATGGCCGATAAGAAACGGTCGCCAGGTCCGGACCTAGGAGTGAATGACTATGTGTGGTTGTCTACTAGGAATATTAAGTTGAAGGTTCCTTCTTGGAAACTGGGTCCTAGGTTCATTGGTCCCTTTAAAATAGTAGCCGTCATTAACCCTGTGGCTTTTCGCCTGGAGCTACCTCAGACTTTTAAGATCCATAACGTCTTCCATAAATCGTTACTCAAGAAGTATGTTCCACCTCTAGAACCATCGCCGCTGCCACCTCCTCCTGTTATTGTGGATGGTAATCTGGAGTTTTAAATAGCCAGAATTGTTGATTCTCGTCGGGTCCGCCGCTCTCTTCAGTATCTTGTGCATTGGAGGGGTTACGGTCCCGAGGAAAGAATGTGGGTTCCAGCGTCAGAGGTAAACGCCAACAGGTTAATTCAGACTTTCCATGCCTCTCATCCGGAGAGACCTGGTCCTGAGTGTCCGGAGGCCCCTCGTGAAAGGGGGGGTACTGTCACGAGGGTATCAAGAGCCACGTCTGACTCCGTTATACCCGGGGTCAGGAAGTCGCAGCGGGTGGCTGCGCGCTCTATATCTAAAGATCATGGTGTTTCTTAGTTATTGTTTTCTGTGTTTGCCTTGCTATCCTTTTTGTCTCTCTCAGGGATCCGTAGCTTCTCCTCCTCAGCTGTTTCGTGTCTGCCACTCCCTACCTCCTTATATTCTCCCGTCACACTTCTCTAGTTGCCAGTTATAGAGCTTCCTGCCTGGACATCTATACTGACCCACTGGAGTGGTTAATCCTGGTTGTTGTTCCTGTGTGCTACCCTCCGGATCCCTGTTTGGCTTATTGTTGTCTCCTGTTGTCGCCCACCTGGGAATATATGTTGAGTCTGTGTTGTCTGTCCTCCCCTTGGTGTTTTCCCTTAGAGTTAGTGGTGCGGACTAGTGTTCCCATCGCCCTGTTCACTACCTAGGGCTCAGCTCAGGGAAAGCCAGGGCTTTAGGCACGTGATCGGCGTACGGGTGAGGAACCCGTCTAGGGACGTCAGGGCAGCCAGGTGCCAGCCGCCAGGTGAGTCAGGGGTCACCATCTTCCCTCTCACTTGGGCAGGGCCTTCCTCGTTCCCTCCCTCTGTGTCACGTATGTGATAGCCACGCCGACCGTGATAGTGTTGCACAAGAGTTATTGGCAAATGGGGATAAAATTTGAGAATTTCATTTTTTTGCCTAATTTTCCATTTTAACCCATTTTTTCCACTAACAAAGCAAGGGTTAACAGCCAAACAAGACTGTATCTTTATTGCCCTGACTCTGCCGTTTACAGAAACAACCAATATGTGGCCGTAAACTACTGTACGGCCACACAGCGGGGCGCAGAGTGAAAGGTGCGCCGTTTGGTTTTTGGAAGGCAGATTTTGCTGGACTGTTTTTTTGACACCATGTCCCATTTGACGCCCCCTGATGCACCCCTAGAGTAGAAACTCCATAAAAGTGACCCCATCTAAGAAACTACACCCCTCAAGGTATTCAAAACTGATTTTACAAACGTTGTTAACCCTTTAGGTGTTGCACAAGATTTAATGGAAAATAGAGATACAATTTCAAAATTTCACTTTTTTGGCAGATTTTCCATTTTAATACTTTTTTTCCAGTTACAAAGCAAGGGTTAACAGCCAAACAAAACTCATTATTTATGGCCCTGATTCTGTAGTTTACAGAAACACCCCATATGTGGTTGTAAACTGCTGTACGGGCACATGGCAGGGCGCAGAAGGAAAGGAATGCCATACGGTTTTTGGAAGGCAGATTTTGCTGGACTGGTTTTTTGACACCATGTCCCATTTGAAGCCCCCTGATGCACCCCTAGAGTAGAAACTCCATAAAAGTGACCCCATCTAAGAAACTACACCCCTCAAGGTATTCAAAACTGATTTTACAAACGTTGTTAACCCTTTAGGTGTTGCACAAGATTTAATGGAAAATAGAGATACAATTTCAAAATTTCACTTTTTTGGCAGATTTTCCATTTTAATATTTTTTTTCCAGTTACAAAGCAAGGGTTAACAGCCAAACAAAACTCATTATTTATGGCCCTGATTCTGTAGTTTACAGAAACACCCCATATGTGGTTGTAAACTGCTGTACGGGCACATTTCAGGGCGCAGAAGGAAAGGAATGCCATACGGTTTTTGGAAGGCGGATTTTGCTGGACTGGTTTTTTGACACCATGTCCCATTTGAAGCCCCCCTGATGCACCCCTAGAGTAGAAACTCCAGAAAAGTGACCCCATTTTAGAAACTACGGGATAGGGTGGCAGTTTTGTTGGTACAAGTTTAGGGTACATATGATTTTTGGTTGCTCTATATTACACTTTTTGTGCGGCAAGGTAACAAGAAATAGCTTTTTTGGCACCGTTTTTTTTTTGTTATTTACAACATTCATCTGACAGGTTAGATCATGTGATATTTTTATCGACCAGGTTGTCACGGATGCGGCGATACCTAATATGTATTCAATTTTTTTAATTTATGTAAGTTTTACCCAATGATTTCATTTTTAAAACAAAAAAAAGTTTTAGTGTCTCCATAGTCTAAGAGCCATAGTTTTTTCAGTTTTTGGGCGATTATCTTAAGTAGGGTCTCATTTTTTGCGGGATGAGATGACTGTTTGATTTGCACTATTTTGGGGTGCATATGACTTTTTGATCGCTTGCTATTACACTTTTTGTGACGTAAGATGACAAAAAATGGCTTTTTTTACACCGTTTTTATTTTTATTTTTTTACGGTGGTCACCTGAGGGGTTAGGTCATGTGATATTTTTATAGAGCCGGTCGATACGGACGCGGCGATACCTAATATGTATACTTTTTTTTTATTTATGTAAGTTTTACACAATGATTTCATTTTTGAAACAAAAAAAATGATGTTTTAGTGTTTCCATAGTCTAAGAGCCATAGTTTTTTTTTAGTTTTTGGGCGATTATCTTAAGTAGGGTCTCATTTTTTGCGGGATGAGATGATGGTTTGATTGTTACAATTTTGGCATACATGCGACTTTTTTGATCACTTTTATTACCTTTTTTTGGGATGTAAGGTGGGCAAAATTTCTATTTCATCATAGTTTTTTATTTTTTATTTTTATGGCGTTCACCGTTCGGGTAAAGTAACATGACCGTTTTATAGATCAGGTCGTTACGGACGCGGCGATACCAAACATGTGTAGGGAATTTTATTTTTTTAATTTTTAATCAGTGATAAATGCGTTTTTTGATTTTTACTTTTTTTTCACTTTTTTTTTACTTTTTTTTTTACCCAGACCCACTTGGTTCTTGAAATCCAGTGGGTCTGATGTCTGTATAATACAGTACTGTACTCTATATAGGGTACTGCACTGTATTTTACTTACACTGAACAGATCTATGCTTTCAGCACAGATCTGTTCAGCACCATGGACAGCAGGACGCCTGAGACGGCGTCCTGTTGCCATGGGAAGGGGAAGGGTGAGGACGGGGCTGGCGGGGGGCTGTCTGGGAGCTCTCTCCCATCGGGGGGCTGCAAAGGCACAGCAGCCCCCCGATCGGAGAGGGAGGGAGCTCCCTCTTACTGTTAACTTTTTCCATACAGCGGTCCGTACGGACCGCTGTATGGAAAGGGTTAAACGGCTGACATCGCATCACCGATGTCAGCCGTTTATACCAGGGTGCCAGCAATGTGCTGGCACCCTGGTATACCCACTGTACACCAACGATTATTCAATGGGAGGCGGGCGGGGGATCGCGATCCCGCCTGCCGCACCGCCCGCCTCCCGCACCGCCCCCACCGCCCGCAACACCCCCCCTGCACCTCCCACCGGGCTAAAATCATTCAGAGGTGCAGGGGGGGTGATAAATAAATATTTTCGCCACACTAAAGTTTCTGATTGCCGCGGTCAGGGACCGCAGCGATCAGAAACTGCAGAAAGCGCAACAAACCGCAGGTCTGAATTGACCTGCGACTTGTTGCGATCGCGGACATCGGGGGGTCATGGGACCCCCCCCGCGCATTTAGCCGAGGTGCCTGCTCAATGATTTGAGCAGGCACCTTGTCCCGATCACAGCCGGCCGGGCGGCAGTGATCGGAACAACACATGACGTACCGGTACGTCATGTGTCCTTAAGGACTCGGGAAACATGCCGTACCGATACGTCATGTGTCCTTAAGGGGTTAAGTAGGTAGCCAGATCTTCAGTTCAGAGGTCTGTAATAGGTGCCTGCACTTTAGGACAGAGGAGGAAGTGAAAATTGTCAAAAAGTTTTGTTTTTTTAATTATTGGATAGTTAGGAGATCAGAGTTGTGAAATAGGTCTGTTTGGTGAGGTGAAGGGCAGATTTGTAAGTTGTCAGCAGCATACATCTATAATGGAGGAAATTTTCTGGTGTACGAGTTTTTTTTCATAGGTGTTCAGCACCTCTGGTGCATCGCTGGCAAAAGTGAGTTTGTGGTGTGTTCAAGGGTTGCTTTTCTCTCTGTTTGGAGATTCTAAATGTGGGGGGTACTACTTCATCCAGGGGGATTCTGAGAGTGTCATTATAGTGTTTTGCGGCCAGATCAGGACAGGAGAGGTAAGAGATTAGGGACAATGATTACTGTAGAGTGTCTGAAAGCTTTTGAGGGTCAATGGCACGTAGATTTCTGAATGTGTGATAAGTAGTAGTGTTCTTAGATGGATGAGAACTTGTGATAGTGAAGGAGAGAAGGTTGTGGTCAGAGAGCAGGAGAGGGGAGTTAGTAAAGTCAGAAACCAGAGCTGGAAGAAGACTAAGTCAAGTGTTTTACTGTCTTTATGCGTCTGAGATTTAGAAAGTTGTGAAAGATCAAAGAAGAGGGTTAGAGATAAGAGCTGGGAAGCAGATGGGGACATTGAGTTGTCTATGGGGATGTTAAAGTTGCTCAAAATGAGGATTTGTACTTCTATGGAAGTAAGTTTGGCATCCAGGCAGCAAAGTGATTCAGGAATTGGGTGAGCCAGGGGATCGTTATACAATCACTACCGATGGAAGGATGGAAAACTCTAAAGGTGTGGACCTCAAAAGATGGGAAAGAGTGATGGAACTGGGGGAATGACCTGCAAAGTGCATTGCGGGTAAGAAGTATGCCGACACCACTACCATGTCGGTTCTCAGGTCTTTAAGCAAACTTCAGTGGATTTGAATGGAGGAAAATGGAATATTTATCTTTTTATAGTATGGGTTATTCTAATAAATAAACATAGAACATTTTTGCAGTTGGGCATGGCAGAAAAATACTATTTGCTTATCTACAGATGCAGAGAGGTGAACAGTTCCTCTTTGTTAACTAATGAGCAGAGTGGAATCAGAAGTGTGAGCTGATCTCAACTTTCCAGTTTCTTTGTTCAAACAGTAGGTATCCACATTTTAAACAATTCAGGCTTTCATTCAAGTCACCGATCAACCTGGTTATAAAAAACAAAATAAGTGACACTTCCTGGGTCTCCGCTGGTTTCTACTTCCTGGTCTTTCATCGCACACTTGAGAAGACTTCCCAGCCAATCACTGTCCACAGCAGTGACCCTCTTCAGTCAGAGATGGCTGAGTCGTAATTTTCTGTGTGTCAAGAGGCACCAGAAAGAGACCAGACGGAACCCATGAAGCGCTGTAACGCAAATGGTGGGAAATGAGTGAAGTGACTATCACTTATTTTGTTTTTTATGTACTTCAGATTTTCTTTTAAGGTTTTATGTAAACAACAATTTCACAGTTCATTCTTGGGCATTAATAGAAGCACATGGGGCTAGGTGTTGAATTTACAAGTTTTCCCAATTTGCCACTACAGCAAAAGAATACACCCTTTTCCGACCCTACTAATTTATCATTAGTATATGTGAAAATGTGTACTGTAAACCTCAACTTTTATCAGTATAGCCTAAAATACTAAAATTCACACTGATATAGCCTAAAATACTAAAATTCACTTGTAAATATAATAGCAGCATAACTTCAGGCTTGGATTCACTGAATCAATCTGTACAATCAGCAACTGGAGAGGGACATTTGCAGTATGCACTCCACCATATTGGAAAACACAAAGCCACTAATGGTTATGAAAGCATTATTGGCATACTGTATGCTCAACACACAGGAAATGCCAAGAGATACCAATTACTGGCTGAGGTGGTTCACCACATTAGAGAGAAAGATTGGTTTAACAGGTATCTCCTTCCATTTCCTGTTTGTTTAGCTGGGCCCAGGAAGTGGAGAGCAGTGGGGAACGTTATGATGTGTAATGCTTCCCTTTTATCAACTCATTCTGTCCCATATATATATAAAAAAAAAAAAATTTGCTCAGCAAGGGGTTATTGTCAGAATTCTTGTTAGACTAGGACAGTACAGATGTTAATTTCAGTACACCTGGTGGTCTAGGACAGTGACCGTTTAATTCCTGTATCCATGGTGGTTTGGGGGCAATGATGGATTTAATTTCTTCCCAACTGCCCACCGTAAATTTATGGCCGAAGTCTGGTATATAAACAGCAGACACCCTGATTTAATGTTTGGGATCAACGATAACGTTGATCTCACATATTTAACCCCTCAAATGCCGTGGTAAAATTTAAATCTGGGAGCTCAAAAACCCGTTAGCACATGCTTTTTTAAGGCTTAGAGTCTGTGGCAGAACCAATTTAATGATTGCTTGTTCAAATTCCCTAGGGGAACTATTAACAAGTGAAAAAGAAAGAAAAAAAGGTTTTAAAAAATATATAAAAAGATAATAAAAAAATGAAAACTATAATTACCTTTCATTAAAATAACAATAAAAAAAATTAATATAATGGGCAAAAACACCTGTACTATTAAAATATACAAATATTTAGCCCATACAGCAAATGGCATAATGGAAAAAAATGAAATTGCTGCTTCACCATTTTTTGTCACTTCACCTCCCCCCAAAATTTTTTATAAAAAGTGATCAAAAAGTCATAAACTACAGATCATCCCGCAAAAAAGTGAGCCCTCACACTCTGTAGACATAAAAATAAAAAAGTTATAGGGGTCTTAATATGGCGATGCAAAGAAAAAAGTTTTTTCAAACGTTTTTATTTCTTTTTGGTATCGTTGTTAGAGATTAGCAAATTTTTCAAAAGTTCGATTCGACTTATTTGCTGAATTTAACGGAATTTTTTTTCGCTTCGTGACGAATTAATTTGTCACGAAGCGCATTTTTTTGTAAGTAGTGGGTGCAATGACAGGGAGCTGCGATAGCACCGCCCCCTGTCATTGTACCCCTCAGATGCCGCGTTCATACATGATCGCGGCATCTGAGTGTAAAAACAGTGTGAAATGAACATACATTTTTGTTTTAATCAAACTAACCGCGTCCATTTGCTCGCAATGGGCCGGCTGACTCCATCTTGCTTGAAGATCTGGCGCTTCCCACTACATTATATGCAACCGTAAATGGTGCTATTAGAAAGTACGAGGGGATGCTGAGAAGTTCCTGGCTTTGCCCCCTTCCAGTTGGAATTTAAAAATGGTATTTGGTACCATACAAATGCTTGATATCTTGTTATGTAACTGTGCAAATATCAGATGTTTACGATTGTTATAACTACTTTTAATTTTAGCTAGAGCCCGAGATGGCAGATGCACAAGGAAATTTCACGTCTGGGAAGTTACGGGCCGTCATGAAGTTTTTGTTTCTCCAGGGAAAGGACACTCCCCTAGTGTTTGTGACATCTCAGTGTGAATGTCCTTTGCAGACTTTCCCTGGAGAAACAAAAACTTCATGACGGCCCGTAATTTCACAGATCTGAAACTTCCTCTGCCATTCTTGTTTTTTGTTAAAGTGAAGCATACTTACGTACCTGCTCCCTGATGCTCGGTTCCCGTTCTGTGGATCCACTGCTGTCTTCTCTGCACTCAGTTCCCTACAGGTAAACTTCTGGCATGGACAGGGGTAAAGATGAGCAAATCAATTCTAAACTAATTGGATTCATGATGAATTTCACAAAAATTCTACTTGCAAACAAATCGGAAGTTTTGACTATTCGGACAAATCATGCAAAAGGGCGCTGCCATTTTATATTTGAAATTTACTGGTGAGGGAAAAAGGGCAGGGAACATGAAGATCCCATGAGATTGGGCATGGAACTTTTTGACGGGCTTGCTCACAAAGCTTTTCAGTTAGCAGTTCTATCAGGCTCTATGTGAGCTTCCAAGCAGAAACACCATTTTGAGTTAAGCCACTGATGTGATATAGAACATATCTGTCCTATCAAGACAGATATTTTAGGGCATTAAAGGGTGTAAGGATCTGGGGTTGTGGGTCATATAAGTCACTTAGGCAGGATAACGATGCAACTGTCGTTATTCCTTTGTCCACAATAATAGAGCAAATACAGCTAGATGGCCTGGATAAGCTGCACCCCTGGACACTCGGGTGGACAACCCACCAAGACACAGTCCATGATATCCTGAGTTGTGACCTGTAGTTCCACTGCCCTGTACCAGGCTCTACTCACCATCTCACAACGTTTTAGGTTTCACCCACCAGTGTATTTTACAGTCACAGGCGATGGTTACCCAGACCACGGGCATCACGACCTAAGCGCATGGATACATCTCCAACCAGCAACACCTCCATCATCCCCCAGTCAGTGTCCTAAGTACTGCAATGCTGCCCCCAGGTTTGAGCTCATCCCTCTAGGAACACCTCCCCCAATGCTTACTGTGCATTGGTAGATGTATTTCCATGAGGTTGAGCCCCTCACCTTAAATGGCACCCCAGGTGGGGATGGCACCACTGGGTCTACCCGTCACCATCAAATTAATGGGACTAGTGGCTAGGAGACCAATGGCTATATTGAGGCCCCCAAGACACTAATTAGGCTAATGGAATAATCGCTTTACTCTAATTACCAAGCTCATGCCTGGCCTCATGCAGACATAAGGTCCGGCCAGCATGTCTCACCTCATGGCTCTGAGTTCTGGATGAGCATGATGTGTGAATTGTGTCTCCCACTACGCCCCTTCCGAATTTCCCAGTGAAGCTACAGGGCCAGGAGGGAGTCCAGATGGGAACCCTTCTTGTCCTCTGTTCCCAGTGCACTAGCCCATTAACAAAGTTGATATGCACTATAAAATATCAGTAAAGCAATACACCTTATAAACCACAACATTAATAATCAAGTAACCGGCGCTTTGTGCTTTAAAAAGTTTACATTGCTAAGGCTCCATTCACACATCCGCAATTCCGCTCCGCATTTTGCGGAATGGAATTGCGGACCCATTCATTCCGGGTCCGCAATTCCTATCCCCCAAAAAATAGAACATGTCCTATTCTTGTCCGCAATAGCAGAACCCACATTATGTACTTAAGGCAGGCATGTCCAAACTGCGGCCCTCCAGCTGTTGCAAAACTACAACTCCCAGCATGCCCTAATAGCTGTAAGCTATCCAGGCATGCTGGGAGTTGTAGTTTTGCAACAGCTGGAGGGCCGCACTTTGGACATGCCTGACTTAAGGCAAGAGGCCTTAAGTACATAATGTGGAATATCTCCTGAAAAAAATGTGAAACTGTTTTTTGGTATAGAGCACTCATGTTAAATACAAAAGAGCAAATGACAAACAACAATTGAAAACAAAAAGCAATCTTTGTTAACCCTTTAGGTGTTCCACATGAATTAAAGGAAAATGTGGATAGCATTTTTTAGCAGATTTTCCATCTTAATACATTTTTTTTCCGCTAACAAAGCAAGGGTTAACAGCCAAACAAAACTCCTAATTTATTGCCCTGATTCTGTAGTTTACAGAAACACCCCATATGTGGTCGTAAACTTCTGTACTGGCACACGACAGGGCACAGAAGAAAAGGAGCGCCATATGGTTTTTGGAGGGCAGATTTCACTGGGATAATTTTAAGTTGCCATGTCACATTTGAAGACCCCCTGATGCACCCCTATAGTGGAAACGCCAAAAAAGTTACCCTATTTTAGAAACTACACCCCTCAATGTATTCAAAACTGATTTTACAAACTTTGTTAACTCTTTAGGTGTTCCACCAGAATTAAAGGAATATGTAGATGAAATTTCAGAATTCACTTTTTTGGCAGATTTTCCATTTTAATCCATTTTTTTCCGCTAACAAAGCAAGAGTTAGGCTACTTTCACACTAGCGTTCAGAGAGGATCCGTCTGGTGTCTGCACAGATGGATCCTCTCCTATAATGCAGACGTTTGGATCCGTTCAGAACTGCATTATAGTTTCGAAAAAATTCTAAGTGTGAAAGTAGTTCAGACGGATCCGTCCAGACTTTACATTGAAAGTCAATGGGGACAGATCCGTTTGAAAATTGAGCCATATTGTGTCATCTTCAAACGGATCCGTCCCCATTGACTTACATTGTTAGTCTGGACGGATCTGTTTGCCTCCGCACGGCCAGGCGGACAACCGAACGCTGCAAGCAGGGTTCGGGTGTCCGCTTGCTGAGCGGAGCGGAAGCTGAACGCTGCCAGACTGATGCATTCTGAGCGGATCCGCATCCACTCAGAATGCATTGGGGCAGTACGGATGCGTCCGGGGCCGCTTGTGAGCCCCTTCAAACGGATCTCACAAGCGGAGCCCCGAACGCTAGTGTGAAAGTAGCCTTAACAGCCAAACAAAACTCAATATTTATTACCCTGATTCTGTAGTTTACAGAAACACCCATTTTCTAACGATACTGCTTTACGGACACACGGCAGGGCACAGAAGGAAAGGAGTGCCATGTGTTTTTTGGAGGGCAGATTTCACTGGGATAATTTTAAGTTGCCATGTCACATTTGAAGATTCCCTGATGCACCCCTAGAGTAGAAACCCCAAAAAAGTGACCCCATTTTGGAAACTACGGGATAAGATGGCAGTTTTGTTGGTACTATTTTAGGGTACATATGATTTTTGGTTGCTCTATATTACACTTTTTGTGAGGTAAGGTAACAAAAAATAGCTGTTTTGGCACCGTTTTTATTTTTGGTTTTTTACGATGTTCATCTGACAGATTAGATTTTTATAGAGCAGGTTGTTATGGGAACGAAAATACCAAATATCTCAACTTTTTTGGGTTGTTTGTTTCAGTTTTACATAATAAAGCATTTAAAAATATATATTTTTTAGTGTCTCCATATTCTTAAAGCCATATTTTTTTTTTGGGCGATTGTCGTATGTAGGGGCTCATTTGATTGAATGTTTGATTGGTTTGATTGGTCATTTGTAAATCCCCGAAACGCGTCTGGTACTATCCCCCCAATAAGCGGAGAGACCCTGCAAGTCCGAGGGAGCCTGGACAAATTGCCTTCTAACCAGCGAGGTGCCGAAGTGAGCCACTACTATTATACCACGTGGAGCAAACAAACCCCACTGGCGTCAAAGTTCAAATCTGGTTACCTGCTCTTGAGACCGGAGATAGACCGGAGATAGCACGGACTCACCGAGTCGAGAGCCCATGATCCAGCACCTGAAGACCCTCGGGTAAGCACTTGCATATCTCCAACAAGCGATCGCTCTTTATTTCAAATACAGCGGGACGCCGCTGTGCGTATGAACAGCCTGACTACTGTACAATTAAACAGTTAAGCTGCATATGCCTGAGACTTTGAGACTTTGATCATTGATATATAGTGGTGATAGAGGACTGTCTACGGGAGAGGATAACCCATATTACTGCCCACATCCTATATGGAATATATAATACAACCAGTGAACTATCTATCATATTGAATATTTGAATCCAGTGACATATTCGTATAATTATTATTGGGATCTATATTTATCAAATATATTGTCTGATTTAATGTATCTTATACAGCTGTAATGCATATTCTTTTATAATCATCTTATTTCATTATCTATTTTATTGTCGGTACCAATTTTATCTGCTGTTTCACATCCAATTTTATACTTGCTGATATTGTTATGTATTTTTATTATATATATTGTCATTAAAGATCCCTATACTTTTAGAGTGTGCCCCACTTCCATTATTTATATTATTCACTATTTTCAGACTGGGTGTTGTCTGATTAGTGGGTGCACCTCTACGTGGTTCTCCACCCCATTCAAGTGCGACATTACTCAATTGTTTTACAGATCCCCATAAGTGTCATCTACAGATCCCCCATCAGATGCATCAGGCGCATGACAGAGGGAGCTGGGGCAGGCGGTGCATGAGGAGGTAGCTGCGGCAGGCGCTGCGCTGTCTTAATGCTATACTTCCGGTACTACAGTAAGTACCGTACAGCGCGTATACAATTATATAGATCAGATTGAATGTTTAACAGTTGCGGGGCCCGGTGTATTAGAGTAGAGTCACTGCACCGGGACCCGCCATGAGTGTCCCCGCCTCCTCCCTTCACACTGATACTTCGCTGGCCGCGCTGTGCAGCATAGCGGCCAGCGAAGTATTCGCTTTATAAGATGCACGGCCATTTTCCCCCCAGTTTTGGGGGGAAAAAAGTGCATCTTATAAAGCGAAAAATACGGTATATACAGTACAGACCAAAAGTTTGGACACACCTTCTCATTCAAAGAGTTTTCTTTATTTTCATGACTATGAAAATTGTAGATTCACACTGAAGGCATCAAAACTATAAATTAACACATGTAGAATTATATACATAACAAACAAGTGTGAAACAACTGAAAATATGTCATATTCTAGGTTCTTCAAAGTAGCCACCTTTTGCTTTGATTACTGCTTTGCACACTCTTGGCATTCTCTTGATGAGCTTCAACAGGTACTCCCCTGAAATGGTTTTCACTTCACAGGTGTGCCCTGTCAGGTTTAATAAGTGGGATTTCTTGCCTTATAAATAGGGTTGGGACCATCAGTTGCGTTGAGGAGAAGTCAGGTGGATACACAGCTGATAGTCCTACTGAATAGACTGTTAGAATTTGCATTATGGCAAGAAAAAAGCAGCTAAGGAAAAAGAAACGAGTGGCCATCATTACTTTAAGAAATGAAGGTCAGTCAGTCAGCCGAAAAATTGGGAAAACTTTGAAAGTAAGGGCTATTTGACCATGAAGGAGAGTGATGGGGTGCTGCGCCAGATGACCTGGCCTCCACAGTCACCGGACCTGAACCCAATCGAGAGGGTTTGGGGTGAGCTGGACCGCAGAGTAAAGGCAAAAGAGCCAACAAGTGCTAAGCATCTCTGGGAACTCCTTCAAGACTGTCGGAAGACCATTTCAGGGGACTACCTCTTGAAGCTCATCAAGAGAATGCCAAGAGTATGCAAAGCAGTAATCAAAGCAAAAGGTGGCTACTTTGAAGAACCTAGAATATGACATATTTTCAGTTGTTTCACACTTGTTTGTTATGTATATAATTCCACATGTGTTAATTCATAGTTTTGATGCCTTCATAGTCATGAAAATAAAGAAAACTCTTTGAATGAGAAGGTGTGTCCAAACTTTTGGTCTGTACTGTATTTTTGGGGGCGATTGTCTTAGGTAGGTTCTCATTTTTTGCTGGATGAGATGGCTGTTTAATGGGTATTATTTTGGGCTGCATATGACTTTTTGATAGCTTGGTATTACACTTTTTGTGATATAAGGTGCCAAAAAATGTTTTTTTTGACAGTTTTTATTTAAAAATTTTTTACGTGTTAACGTGAGGATTAACCACCTCAGCTCCCCTAGCTTAAACCCCCTTAATGACCAGACCACTTTTTACAATTCTGCACTACACTACTTTCACTGTTTATTGCTCTGTCATACAACTTACCACCCAAATGAATTTTACCTCCTTTTCTTCTCACTAATAGAGCTTTCATTTGGTGGTATTTCATTGCTGCTGACATTTTTACTTTTTTTGATATTAATCGAAATTTACAGAAATTTTTGCAAAAAAATGCCATTTTTCACTTTCGGTTGTAAAATTTTTCAAATAAAACTACATTTCTATATAAATTTTTCTCTAAATTCATTGTTCTACATGTCTTTTATTTAAAAAAAAATGCAATAAGTGTATATTTATGTGGCAAAACCAGCCTCGCCACTGGGTTTCGGAGGGGCCTGGCTACCAGCCGCTTGCCTCAGGATTATGGCCCATACCAACTTTAAAGGAGCAGACAGACCGGCCGCACAGCTTAAATCTGTCTTTGCAATTGTATTTTGTTATGTGAGGGTACCCAGATAGCTAATTTTATTGTATTTGTGTATTCTGAGTGCCATTCACCTAATGATATGCACTCAGACTTGAGCTATCTGGGAATATGTTAAATGTCTGTGTTTGCTGTGGGGGTGTGACATTGTGTGTTTGGGTGGTGATTTCTGTTCTGTTGTCCCCACATGTGTATTGGCGATTTCCCTTTGTCTTGAGAGATAATTGGATTACTCCTAGGGTGTCTCCAGGGCAGAGAGGAGGAAACCATGATGCATTGTGGGGATGTATTGTGTCTGTGCATCCTGCAGTGCTGCATATCTGTCCTGTGTCACAGTCTTCATTCTGGTCCCCGTGGGGCGTGTCCACCAGATGGGGACCTGCATAAATACGGGCGGGTAGCCCTCAATAAAGTTTTCTTGTTTTATCCTTCATCATGTTGAGGCTGATGTTTGGGTAACTGATCGACACTGGGGGATGGCTATACGCTGGGAGATTTGCTATACTCCCCTGGCTATAACTACTAGCTCTTTTAAGAGCTGTTCCTGCTCTCTGGTTTTAGGAGAGGTTCACCCACTGGAGCCTGGAGCCTTGTCGTAGGTCCAGGGTGGGTAGGAGACGGTGAGACCTCAACCAAGCTTCGGCGGTTCGTGGGGTCTGCAGTGCGTACGGTGTCAAGTGGAGTGCTTGGAGTCCTCGGAAAGCACTAGGAGCAACTATCAACGGAGGTACCCGGTCGGGGTGCGAGGAGATCCGTTACATTGGTGGCAAGCAGTGGGATGGGGTCCTAGTGTTTGGAGAAGCAGCTCGGAGACACCGTTCGTGGATTTACTAAATTGAGGGCAACGCTAGTATCCGTACAGCGCCCCTGGCTACATCAGGATGGAATCGGCTAGTCTTCGGACAGCATTCTATGACGAGGAGGAGGAGGCAGCCGCAGACTACAGGGATGCAGACAGAAAGGAAGTCTGGTATGATGCCCTGGAAAATGCCCAGCGGCGGTGAGGTGAGAGTCTCCCCAGTTATGAGCAGCGGCTAAAGAAGCGTGTGGCGATGCGGATGGGTCTCTTGGGAGAGCAGCCCCTGGATGACTGGTTAACTGAGCTCCAGAGCCTGGTATGTAAGGAGCTTTGGCTAGAGGACGCTTACCAGGCCCTAAGGTGGCATGTCATTCAACATTCCCCCTGGATGGCTGAGCACGACAGACCCGAGGATGAGGAGTTTGATGGACTGGGGTTACTATGGGATGCCGTGGAGGAGGACATTGATCTTGGCAGCACGGAGGAGTCTAGGTTTTGGGATATCTACGACTACCGGATGGGCATGCATGTTTATGCTGACGGAAGGGAGGTGAGCAAAGACATGACCCACCTGGTAACAAGGGAGTGGGAGCTGGAGCAGACCTACCAACACCTGCTCAGCTCCATTCATCCCCAACCTACTCGACAAGCAGAGCCAGATCTGCCCTCCTGCAACTGGGAAGACTTGCCGGCGATACCCCCTGCTTCCCTACCAACTCCCAAAGTAGGGAACTTCATCGACTGGTTCTGGGAAGACCTCCCGATGGCAGGTGGAGATGGGACCGAGGTCTCTCCACCGGCCCTACAGAGATGCTGGACGGCCGGTTCAGATCCCCCACCAACCCTGCAGGAATGCCAGGAGGAGGAGGTAAACGATTCCTCCTCTCCACAGCCGATCTGCAACAAGGTCCTGGGGATAGGATTCTCTGACCACATCCCAGTAGAAGAGCTGGCATCTGGGCAGAGCGCAGTCAGCCTCTGCCCTCCCCTATCCTCTTCTCCAGAGCCAGACATCCCACAGGCTACCCCAGCGGAAGAGCTGGCATCTGGGCAGATCGCAGTTGGCCTCTGCCCTCCCCTATCCTCTTATCCAGAGCCTGACTCCCCACAGGCTACCCCAGCAGAAGAGCTGGTATCTGGGCAGAGCGCAGTCAGCCTCTGCCCTCCCCTATCCTCTTCTCCAGAGCCGGACATCCCACAGGCTACCCCAGCGGAAGAGCTGGCATCTGGGCAGAGCGCAGTTGGCCTCTGCCCTCCTCTATCCTCTTCTCCAGAGGCTGACTTTCCACAGGCTACCCCAGCGGAAGCGCTGGCATCTGGGCAGAGCGCAGTTGGCCTCTGCCCTCCTCTATCCTCTTCTCCACAGGCTGACTTTCCACAGGCTACCCCAGTGGAAGAGCTGGCATCGGGGCAGAGCGCAGTCGGCCTCTGCCCACCAAGTACCTACAGCTCCAAGCTAGAGAGCAACAAGGAAGCAAGGAGTAGCAGATGCCCCCTCAACATCTGGGGACATACAGAACAGAGCCAGGCCCCAAAATTCAACAGGTCCAGTATTGGGTTGTGGGTGGACTGCCAGACTAACTCAGATACCGACCGGCATGAGGTCAGGTATCTGGTTAGTCTTCCCTGGGAGGGGGAGATGTGTGGCGAAACCAACCTCGCCACTGGGTTTCGGAGGGGCCTGGCTACCAGCCTCTTGCCTCAGGATTATGGCCCATACTAACTTTAAAGGAGCAGACAGACCGGTCGCACAGCTTAAATCTGTCTTTGCAATTGTATTTTGTTATGTGAGGGTACCCAGATAGCTAATTTTATTGTATTTGTGTATTCTGAGTGCCATTCACCTAATGATATGCACCCAGACTTGAGCTATCTGGGAATATGTTAAATGTCT
Organism: Bufo bufo; assembly: GCF_905171765.1. Lineage (NCBI taxonomy): Eukaryota > Metazoa > Chordata > Amphibia > Anura > Bufonidae > Bufo > Bufo bufo. Next base: position 396,191,628 of record NC_053390.1, read on the forward strand.
GTGTTTGCTGTGGGGGTGTGACATTGTGTGTTTGGGTGGTGATTTCTGTTCTGTTGTCCCCACATGTGTATTGGCGATTTCCCTTTGTCTTGAGAGATAATTGGATTACTCCTAGGGTGTCTCCAGGGCAGAGAGGAGTAAACCATGATGCATTGTGGGGATGTATTGTGTCTGTGTATCCTGCAGTGCTGCATATCTGTCCTGTGTCACAGTCTTCATTCTGGTCCCCGTGGGGCGTGTCCACCAGAAGGGGACCTGCATAAATACGGGTTGGTAGCCCTCAATAAAGTGTTCCTGTTTTATCCTTCATCATGTTGAGGCTGATGTTTGGGTAACTGATCGACACTGGGGGATTGCTATACGCTGGGAGATTTGCTATACTCCCCTGGCTATAACTACTAGCTCTTTTAAGAGCTGTTCCTGCTCTCTGGTTTTAGGAGAGGTTCACCCACTGGAGCCTGGAGCCTTGTCGTAGGTCCAGGGTGGGTAGGAGACGGTGAGACCTCAACCAAGCTTCGGCGGTTCGTGGGGTCTGCAGTGCGTACGGTGTCAAGTGGAGTGCTTGGAGTCCTCGGAAAGCACTAGGAGCAACTATCAACGGAGGTACCCGGTCGGGGTGCGAGAAGATCCGTTACAATTTATTTGTTTGGGTAAAAGTTATAGCGTTTACAAACTATGGTACAAAAATTTGAATTTCCGCATTTTGAAGCAGCTCTGACTTTCTGAGCACCTGTCATGTTTCCTGAGGTTCTACAATGCCAAGACAGTAAAAACACCCCACAAATGACCCCATTTTGGAAAGTAGACACCCTAAGGTATTCGCTGATGGGCATAGTGAGTTCATTTTTTCTTACAAAGTCTCATATTCCACTAACTTGTGACAAAAAATAAAAACCTACATGAACTCACTATGCCCATCACGATATACCTTGGAGTGTCTTCTTTCCAAAATGGGGTGGGGTATTTATACTGCCCTGGCATTTTAGGGGACCTAAAGCGTGAGAAGAAGTCTGGAATCCAAATGCCTAAAAAATGCCCTGTGAAATCCTAAAGGTGCTCTTTAGAATTTGGGCCCCTTTGGGCACCTAGGCTGCAAAAACGTGTCACACATGTGGTATCGCTGTACTCAGAAGAAGTAGGGCAATGTGTTTTGGGGTGTATTTTTACATATACCCATGCTGGGTGAGAGAAATATCTCTCTAAAAGTCAACTTTTCCCATTTTTTTTATACAAAGTTGTCATTTTAGAAAGATATTTCTCTCACCCAGCATGGGTATATGTAAAAAGACACCCCAAAACACATTGCCCAACTTCTCCTGAGTTCGGCGATACCACATGTGTGACACTTTTTTGCAGCCTAGGTGCGCAAAGGGGCCCAAATTCTAAAGAGCACCTTTAGGATTTCACAGGGCATTTTTTACGCATTTGGATTCCAAATGACTTCTCACGCTTTAGGTCCCCTAAAATGCCAGGGCAGTATAAATACACCCACAAGTGACCCCACTTTTGGAAAGAAGACACCCCAAGATATTCCGTAAGCGGCATGGCGAGTTCCTAGAATTTTTTTTCTTTTGGCACAAGTTAGCGGAAAATTATGATTTTATTTTTTTTTTCTTACAAAGTCTCATATTCCACTAACTTGTGACAAAAAAATTTAATTTTACATGAACTCACCATACCCCTCACCCCACAGATGTGGTATTGCCGAACTCAGGAGAAGGAGGGAAATGTGTTTTGGGGTGTACTTTTACATATACCCTTGCTGGGTGAGAGAAATATCTCTCTAAAAGTCTGGAATATAAATGTCAAAAAAAAATTACGCATTTGGATTCCGTGAGGGGTATGGTGAGTTCATGTGAGATTTTATTTTTTGTCACAAGTTAGTGGAATATGAGACTTTGTAAGAAAAAACAAAAAAAACGGAAAAAAAAAAAAAATTTCCGCTAACTTGTGCCAAAAAAAAAAAAAATCTTCTATGAACTCGCCATGCCCCTCAAAAGTGATCTTTATAGCGCCGCAGCGATTTTACGGTGTTTTTGCAATGATCAGAAAAAAAAAATATTCTGTCACTGCGGCGGGACGGACTGAACGCAAGTGTGCGCACAAGATCAGGCCTGATCGGGCGAACACTGCGTTTTTTGTAGAGCCTATAGAACATGTCCTATTCTTGTCCGCAATTGCGGAAAAGAAAAGGCATTTTCTATATAGTTCTGGCAATGTGCGGATCTGCAAAATGCGGAAAGCACATTGCCGGTGTCCGTGTTTTGCGGATCCGCGGACCTGTATTGTAATGCATTGGCTGTCAGCTTTTATGCTGACAGCCTGCCTATAAAACCCAGTCTAAGGCTGGATCTCACAGGCTTCCGTAGAAGGCAAGCCCCGATGCCTATGGACTGCAGTTCTGGGACCCGATTGAGATGCAGAGGGCACGCGTACCCTCCGCAAACCCTCTGCATGCTGTGGTCAAAGTGCATACAAGGGGTTAATACACCGGCATCGATGTCTTAACCGATGCCGGTGTATGCAGCAGGGACCTGGCTGTCAGTGACTGCCAGGTCCGTGCCGCTGATCGGGTGGACGCAGCTCCTGCACCCGCCCTATCAGCCCGCCGTACATGTAGGGCTCTGGTCCTTAAGTCACGTCCACCAGCTCCGTACATGTACGCCGCGGGTCCTTAAGGGGTTAAGAAGTTTTCCAAGCATGGAACCGTCAAGAACCTCCCTGGACATGGGGGAAAGAGGAAAATTGACAAGAGATGTATTCGAAGGTTGGTGCGAACAGTGGAAAAAACACGTCAAACCTGAAGGCCAAGTCCTGGAACAGTCTGGGGTCATGGTTTCAACAAGTACAATATGCTGCACACTTAACCAAGGAGAGCTTTATTGGCGAAGGCCAAGGAAGAAACCAATGCTGAACAAAAGACATAAAAAGGAATTGACTGATCTTTGCCAAAGAGTACCTTGACAAACCACACTCCTTCTGGGAAAATGTTCTGTGGACAGATTAAACTAAGATCAAGCTTTTTGGCAATGCAAAGCAACAGTTTGTTTACAGACAGCGCAATGAAGCTTATAAGGAAAAGAACACCCTACCAACAGTTAAGCATGGTGGAGGATCCATAATACTGTGGGGTTGCTTTGCTGCAACTGGTACTGGAGGCCTTGACAGTATCACAGGAATAATAAAATCTGAGAATTATCAAGAGATTTTAGAGTGAAATGTCCTACACAGTGTAAGAAAACTTGGTTTGAGTCGAAGATCATGGGTCCTCCAGCAAGACAAGGACCCAAAGCACACATCCAAAGTACACAGGAATGGTTGAAAAGGAAAAAAAATGAGTGATTTAAAACAGCCAGCAATGAGCCCTGACCTCAATCCCATTGAAAATCTTTGGGGTTAGCTGAAATCTGCCATTGGTAAAAAAAAAACCTGCAAACATTCAAGAGCTTGAACAAACTGCAAAGGAAAAGTGGGAGAAAATACCAGATGAGAAGTGCAAGAAGCTCATAGATGGCTACAAGAAATGTTTGGAGGCGGTTATCAATGCCAAAGGGTGTACAACTAAGTATTAATTAGGGGTGCCTTTATTGCTGCACATGCTGTTTATTCTGCTTCTTCTTTAACCACCTCCGGACCGCCTAACGCAGGATCGCGTTCCGGAGGTGGCAGCGCTGCGCAGAGTCACGCATATACGCGTCATCTCGCGAGACGCGAGATTTCGCTCAAAGCCGGCCCGCGCATGCGCATCGCGGGCCGGCAAAATTAAAAGAAGTATTTCGTCACCAGCCTGCCAGCAACGATCATTGGCTGGCAGGCTGGCGATTTTCAAAAAATCCAATCAAAAGTCATATAACAGATCATATTAGTAAATATGATCTGTTATATGGCTTGTCTGCTCCTGTGCTGGTCCTTTTCGTCGGTTGGATCCAGCACAGGAGCAGACTGAACTGTGAGTACACCAACACTACACCTTAGCCCCAGATCACCCACCTGCACCCCAATTAACCCTTTGATCACCCCTTTGATCGCCCCTGTCAATCACTAGTGAAAGGAAAAAAAGTGATCAGTGTAAACTGTCACTTTTTTTTTTTCACTGGTATTGGCTGTTAGGTTTTAGGGATAGTTTAGGCCCCTTGGTTAGGTAGTTAGCGTCAGTTAGCGCCCACCCCACCGCACCGCAGTCACTTTTATTCGCTGTTTAGCGTATCGCTAATCAGCATTTGTACTTTTATAGTATCTGTAAGTGATCAAAACTGATCACGGTCAGATCTATAATAGTATTAGTGTCACCTTAGCTCGCCCTCCACCCAAAACGCAGTGTTTGCCCGATCAGGCCTGATCGGTCGCCCACACGTGCGTTCACCCACGCCCGCCCCACCGCAGTGACAAAAAATATATATTTTTTGATCACTGCACATTCATTTTACACGCACTGCGGCGATAAAAAAAATCAGTTTTGATATTTTTTATCAACCGCAGCAGCCTCCGGTACTTCGCTAGCCTCCCCTTTGTAAGACAGGTTTGCTTTTTTTTCTTGGGTAGTCTCAGGGAATACCCCTAAATTTAGTAGTCCAAAATGTCAAACAGGGGGTATTCTTCTGAAGAGGCCTACAGGATTCTGACCCAGTCGGATGAGGAGTGGGAACCCTCATCTGACGAATCTAGCGGGTCAGAATATGAACCTGTAGAAAGCAGTGGCTCTCTGACCCAAAGTTCGGACGAGGAGGTTGAGGTCCCTGGCAGCACCAGGCGTACCCGGCCCCGTGTCGCTAGACCACAGGTTACGCAGGATCCGCTTCAAGAGCAGCAGAGTGGGGCTGTCGCTGCCGGATCACGTGGTGAGGCATACACCAGCAGCGCAGCCCTTCCTGGACCTAGTACCAGCACTGCCGTACAACCTGGTGAAGTAGCGAGCACCAGAAGGGCAGTTGAAGCTGGTACGGTGGCACGTGCACTAGTTACCCCGTCGCAGCCACCGCACAGACAGGCCCGTAGAGCCCCTAGAGTCCCTGAGGTGCTGGCAAATCCTGATTGGCAGTCACCAACTTCAGCCGCACCAGTAGTTCCCCCTTTCACCGCCCAGTCTGGAGTTCGGGTTGAGACGGCTCAAATCGGTTCGGCCCTGGGATTTTTTGAGCTGTTCTTGACTGCGGAGCTCTTGGACTTAGTCGTGGCAGAGACCAACCAGTATGCCACACAATTTATAACCGCAAACCCGGGAAGCTATTATGCCCAGCCTTTCCGGTGGAAACCAGTCCAAGTTTCCGAACTTAAAATTTTTCTGGGCCTTCTCCTCAACATGGGCCTGACAAAAAAGCATGAATTGCGGTCATATTGGTCAACGCACCCAATTCATCACATGCCCATGTTCTCTGCTGCTATGTCGAGGACACGATTTGAGACCATCCTCATGTCACGGATGTATGTGAGCAACAATAGAACTACACAGTACAGAGCTACTGACTGGACCCAGAACTAGGGAGGATAAAGGGTGACCCCTGTCCGACCCTCAACGCTCTCCCTATTCTGCTAAAGCACATGCCCGGATCCAAATGGCGGAACGAGGCATGCCCACGTGCCTAAGACTAATGACCCCTGTAACCCCTACAATAGTGGAAGGGGCACGGCCACCAGTGCCCTACTCAGTATATGGAGGGAACCGTGGCCACCTCAGATCCAGTCAGAAAATAAACAGGAACACAACAATGTCTGCACACTTAGCTGGAGGTGTTGCAGCCGCAGAGAAGACGGATCCAAGGACAGGCTGGCAATATCCGGAGTGCTAGCTGCAGCAGAACACAGGTCCAGTGAACTGATAGCGACAAGTGAAGAAACTAAAGCAAGAGCTACAACTGAAGTGAGAACTATAATCCACATCCTATCATAGGAGGAGGGGGTATATAAAGAGAGGGAAATCAAACACATGAAAAACAGCTGTGGTGAAAGAAACCAAAAGTAAACAGAGTAGTGAGAACTCCTCCCAGCTCTAGTAGTGACATCATCACAGGGGTGGAGAAACAGAGCTGTGAGAACGTCCCAAAGCTCTGGTAGTGACACCTCCGTTTTCTGCATTTTAGCGACAACACCACCTCCCGTCCCAGAGGCCACCCTGCTTTTGACCGGCTCCACAAAATTCGGCCCCTCATAGACCATTTCAACCTGAAATTTGCAGATTTGTATACCCCTGAGCAAAACATCTGCGTAGACGAGTCCCTAATACATTTTACCGGGCGCCTTGGCTTCAAACAATACATCCCAAGCAAGCGTGCCCGGTATGGGGTCAAATTGTATAAGCTCTGTGAAAGGGCCACAGGCTATACCCACAAATTTCGGATCTATGAGGGAAAAGATCAGACCCTGGAGCCGGTCGGTTGCCCTGACTACCTGGGGAGCAGTGGGAAGACAGTCTGGGACTTGGTGTCACCCTTATTCGGCAAGGGGTACCATCTTTATGTGGACCATTTCTACACAAGTGTGGCCCTCTTTAGGCATTTGTTTCTAGAACGGATTTGCGCCTGTGGGACCGCGCGAACTAGTCGCGTGGGCTTCCCCCAACGGCTTGTAACCACCCGTCTTGCAAGGGGGCAGAGGGCTGCCTTGTGTAACGAAGAACTGCTCGCGGTGAAATGGAGAGACAAGCGTGACGTTTACATGCTCTCCTCCATTCACGCAGACACGACAATCCAAATTGAGCGAGCAACCCGTGTCATTGAAAAGCCCCTCTGTGTCCACGACTATAATGCGCTCATGGGAGGGGTGGAATTCAATGACCAGATGTTGTCTCCGTATTTAGTTTCCCGCAGAACCAGACGCTGGTATAAGAAGGTGTCTGTATATTTGATTCAATTGGCGCTGTACAATAGTTTTGTTCTCTACAGTAAGGCTGGGAGAACAGGATCCTTCCTCAAATTCCAGGAAGAGATCATCGAGAACCTCCTTTACCCAGGAGGTTCCGTGGCCCCATCCACCAGTGTAGTTAGCCGTCTACACGAGCGACATTTCCCCAGTGTCGTTCCTGGTACCTCAACCCAACCGTCACCCCGAAAAAGATGTCGTGTCTGTAGCAGGAGTGGAATAAGGCGTGACACCCGCTATTTCTGTCCTGACTGTGCTGACCACCCTGCCCTATGCTATGGAGAGTGTTTCCGGAAGTACCACACACAGGTACACCTAGCATAGGGATCACATCTCACCAGGACAGGCACACAGGGCTATTAGGGCCCAATCACTCACAGCTGCTGCAAACCTCTCCTTTCACCTGGGATAAAGTGCATAATGTACTTCGCCACATCTTTGGGCGATTTGCGCTTTGCACATTGTCCCATGGGGAAGGAGAGGTTTGTTCTATAAAGGTAAAAAAAACGAAACAAAAAAAAAAATACCGGTAAGTAAAAAAGTTAAACGTTCAGTTAAAAAAGTTTAAAAAAAGTTTCTATGTTCTGTTCAACAGTTAATAAATTTATTGCGTTGCGGCCTGGTTTTTTCTTTTTTGTTTTGTTTTTTTTACCTTTCAGGTGGACCAACCGATCGACTAGCTGCAGCACTGATGTGCATTCGGACAGAAGCATTGCGCTGCTGTCAGATTACACGCAAGTCGGTGTATGCGGCGCTGCAAGACGAGATTTCTCCTCTGCAGTAAAAGATACGTTTGCCGAGGCATATGAGCTGAGGAGGTGGCGGTGTTCATATACTTTGGCAAACACTTTGTATATATAAAAAAAAAAATCCCGGCAATGATTTATTCATCCACATCGATTGATGTGAATGGAGAAATCTGGTTTGCCAGGGCATACGAGCTAAGTGGGCATGGATGTTGGGCGGAGCTCCTCTGTCCTGGCAGACGCCTTTCCCCTCCTTTTTCTTTTTTTGGCAGAGATTTTTTTATCCACATTGATCGATGCGAATGAAGAAATCTGTGCCGTTCATTTTTTTCTTTCAGCCCAGTGGCTAAACGGAAAAAAAAAATCTCATTACCTGTATGCTCAATATAAGGAGAATAGCAGAAACTCCTAATGCTGGGCATACATGTAATGATTGCGGAGACCCTCAAATGCCAGGGCAGTACAAACACCCCACAAATAACACCATTTTGGAAAGAAGACACCCCAAGGTATTCGCTGAGGGGCATATTGAGTCCATGAAAGATTGAAATTTTTGTCCCAAGTTAGCGGAAAGGGAGACTTTGTGAGAAAAAAATAAAAAAAAACAATTTCCGCTAACTTGTGCCAAAAATTTTTTTTTCTATGAACTTGCCATGCCCCTCATTGAATACCTTGGGGTGTCTTCTTTCCAAAATGGGGTCACTTGTGGGGTAGTTATACTGCCCTGGCATTCTAGGGGCCCCAAAGCGTGAGAAGAAGTCTGGTATCCAAATGTCTAAAAATGCCCTCCTAAAAGGAATTTGGGCCCCTTTGCCCACCTAGGCTGCAAAAAAGTGTCACACATGTGGTATCTCCGTATTCAGTAGAAGTTGGTGAATGTGTTTTGGGGTGTCATTTTACATATACCCATGCTGGGTGAGATAAATATCTTGGTCAAATGCCAACTTTGTATAAAAAAATGGGAAAAGTTGTCTTTTGCCAAGATATTTCTCTCACCCAGCATGGGTATATGTAAAATGACATCACAAAACACATTCCCCAATTTCTCCCGAGTACGGCGATACCAGATGTGTGACACTTTTTTGCAGCCTAGGTGGGCAAAGGGGCCCACATTCCAAAGAGCACCTTTCGGATTTCACAGGTCATTTACCTACTTACCACACATTAGGGCCCCTGGAAAATGCCAGGGCAGTATAACTACCCCACAAGTGACCCTATTTTGGAAAGAAGACACCCCAAGGTATTCCGTGAGGGGCATGGCGAGTTCCTAGAATTTTTTATTTTTTGTCACAAGTTAGTGGAAAATGATGATTTTTTTTTTTTAATTTTTTTTCATACAAAGTCTCATATTCCACTAACTTGTGACAAAAAATAAAAACTTCCATGAACTCACTATGCCCATCAGCGAATACCTTGGGGTGTCTTCTTTCCAAAATGGGGTCACTTGTGGGGTAGTTATACTGCCCTGGCATTCTAGGGGCCCAAATGTGTGGTAAGGAGTTTGAAATCAAATTCTGTAAAAAATGACGAGTGAAATCCGAAAGGTGCTCTTTGGAATATGGGCCCCTTTGCCCACCTAGGCTGCAAAAAAGTGTCACACATCTGGTATCTCCGTATTCAGTAGAAGTTGGGGAATGTGTTTTGGGGTGTCTTTTTACATATACCCATGCTGGGTGAGAGAAATATCTTGGCAAAAGACAACTTTTCCCATTTTTTTATACAAAGTTGGCATTTGACCAAGATATTTATCTCACCCAGCATGGGTATATGTAAAAAGACACCCCAAAACACATTCCCCAACTTCTACTGAATACGGAGATACCAGATGTGTGACACTTTTTTGCAGCCTAGGTGGGCAAAGGGGCCCATATTCCAAAGAGCACCTTTCGGATTTCACTCGTCATTTTTTACAGAATTTGATTTCAAACTCCTTACCACACATTTGGGCCCCTAGAATGCCAGGGCAGTATAACTACCCCACAAGTGACCCCATTTTGGAAAGAAGAGACCCCAAGGTATTCGCTGATGGGCATAGTGAGTTCATAGAACTTTTTATTTTTTGTCACAAGTTAGTGGAATATGAGACTTTGTAAGAAAAAAAAAAAAAAAAATCATCATTTTCCACTAACTTGTGACAAAAAATAAAAAGTTCTATGAACTCACTATGCCCATCAGCGAATACCTTAGGGTGTGTACTTTCCGAAATGGGGTCATTTGTGGGGTAGTTATACTGTCTGGGCATTGTAGAACCTCAGGAAACATGACAGGTGCTCAGAAAGTCAGAGCTGCTTCAAAAAGCGGAAATTCACATTTTTGTACCATAGTTTGTAAACGCTATAACTTTTACCCAAACCATTTTTTTTTTTTACCCAAACATTTTTTTTTTATCAAAGACATGTAGAACAATAAATTTAGAGCAAAATTTATATATGGATGTAGTTTTTTTTGCAAAATTTTACAACTGAAAGTGAAAAATGTCATTTTTTTGCAAAAAAATCGTTAAATTTCGATTAATAACAAAAAAAGTAAAAATGTCAGCAGCAATGAAATACCACCAAATGAAAGCTCTATTAGTGAGAAGAAAAGGAGGTAAAATTCATTTGGGTGGTAAGTTGCATGACCGAGCAATAAATGGTGAAAGTAGTGTAGGTCAGAAGTGTAAAAAGTGGCCTGGTCTTTCAGGGTGTTTAAGCACTGGGGGCTGAAGTGGTTAAAATGACATGTAAGTTGAAAAACAATATTTTATTGTTGTATTACTTTGGACCACTAATTAAAAAATCATGAGAATATAACTTTACATTTCCATTTATTTCTGAAGATATTGTGGCAGGGCTTCATAGGAATAAATTGTGATTGTCATACACTCCACTGCTAATGCATTGGAGTGTATGAGACAAGCCATCTTATGAACAAAAAACATGTTTAAAAAAATAAAAATAAAAACATATATAAATTCAAATCACATGTAAACAATAAAAAAAATGTATATCACGTTTTTTTCCCTAGTATTAAAATGCAATATAAACTCTACATATGTGGTATCGCCATAATCGTGCTGACCTGGAGAATAAAGGTAACGTCAGTTTTACTGTATAGGGAATGCCGTAAAAGCAAAACCCATAACACTGTTGTTTTTTCCAATTTCACCTCATATGGTTTTTGGGGATTTTTTTTCCAGCTCCCCACCACATTGTATGAAATATTAGATAGTGGAATTAGAAAATGCTACTTGTCCCACAAAAAACAAACCCTCATACAGCTATGAAAACAGAAAAATTAAATAGTTATGGCCCAGAAAGGCAGGGAGTGAAAAAATAAAACGCAAAAAAAAACAACCTCCGGGGTTGAAAGGGTTAAAGATTTTAGAGACAGCCAGGATTTCAATATTACTTTTTAAATTGTCAGAAATATGAAGTGGACTAGTTGGTTAAGATGTATGTCACATTCAGTTCAATTCTAAAAAAGTGGACAAAAATAAACAAAATCACTTGATGCCAGTATGTATTCTTGACTGGGCAGTTATAAAAAAAAAATGAAAATCTGAACCCTGTTTATTACTTAAAACCCTCAAAATTTCCGTAAAATAAAGGGGTTATCCAAGAGTAAGACATACCTCCCAGAGTGGCTAACCCTTAGTGGAGATAAAACTTACCTAGTCCCTGCCGCTGAGCTAGGTGTCTGTGGCTCTTCCTCTCCATGCTGCACTCAACTTGCATCAACAGGGGAAACTTTTTTTTATAGCTTTTCACGACATCTGCTTACGTGATTCCAGGGAGCAGGTCGCTCCTACAGTCTGTGATTGGCTGCAGCGGTGTCCTGCTCCCCTTGTGTCACATGACCAGTTGTTGTGAAAAGCTATAAAAAGTTATGGGGTTCAGAATATGGAAATGCAAAGAAAAATGTATGTTTTATTAAAACACAAGAAAAGCTATAAAAATGTGGTATTGCTATAATCATACTGACCCACAGAATTAAGTTGACATCGGTTGTACTGCATAGGGAATACTATGAAAACCAATAAAACTATGGCGGAATTGCATTTTCCCCCCTAGTTCCACCCATTTAGAATTTTTTTCCATCTTCCCACTACATTGTACGCAATATTGAATGGTGCAATCAGAAAGTACAGTGTGTACTGCAAAAAAAAGTTCTCATACAGCTATGTGAATGAAAAATATAAAGTTATGGCTCTGGGAATTCAGGGAGTAAAAAATGAAAATGAAAAGCAATGTTTTCTTTTCTAGCCAGTCTTCCATAAATCCCCACTCGGTGGAGTGTATGGGTTATAGGTGTCCTATTGTCACGTTTCGGTGGCCCAGGGCAGACTTCCGGGATGTCTTGCAAACAGGATACAGGCAGATTACAGGCCAGGAACCAGCTAAATACTTTATTACACATGTTACACATGTAATAAGTGAACATGACGGTACTGAAAAGCATGTTAGGCAATAGTGGTAGCTCTACCACAGAACCAAGTGCACTGGCAGACCAGAGGCAAAACCCCGGAGGGTGAAGAGCCAGTGAGCCCCATTATTCACAGAGCACCTGGTGGTGAGGATGAACTGGGCCAAGGTCTCACTGGTCACACCTCGAGGAAGGTCTCAGTACACTTGGCCACTACCTTCAGAGAACCACAGACAACAGGACTGGAACCCAAACCAAACACAGGACATGGATCAGACGACAAACGGGAACTAGCACACAAGCAGATGTTTGGACCCCATGCGGACCGGAAGCATGGCGGTCACAGGCAGAGCTGCACACAGACTAGAGATCCTCCCTCCGGAGAACTCAAGAGCCCTCTCACGAAGGCAGGACATACACAGGACAGGAACAGAAGCAGTAAGGCACTGCAGGCAAGACATGGAACAGACTAGATGAGAAGCAGTAGGCACTGCCAGGCTAGACATAGAACAGACAGCACCTGATAAGCCACACCCAGGCCCAGATCAGGGAATGGTAACCCCATGAGAACCAGAATTAAAAAGAAGCACAGAACAAACAATACAGGCCACGGTTCATACAGAAGACTGTAGCCAGCACACATCGTAGAACCAGCATACAATAGGAAAACCCACAGCCAGTACACAAAGCGCATGCAGCCAGCCTGCACAGCACCGGTGACAGGAACTACAGAGATGCAGACACATACACAGGCATAGTTCACACAAGACACCGCAGCCAGCACGCAGCACCAAGCAACCAGCATGCACAGGAGTAAGCCTGCAGCCAGTACGCGAGAGGGCATGCAGTCAGCGTACACGGCCACAACTGTCATAGTGAACCGCACTATGACACCTATGAACAGACACCTTGATCTCTGCTGTGGATCTTTGGAGCTTCTTCAGTGTTATCATTATTGTCTTTGTTGAATCTCTGATTAGTGCCCTCTTGCCCGGAGTGTTGGTGGGCAGCCTTCTCTTGTAAGGTTTGTCTTGTGCCATGTTTTTTTCGATTTTGTTATAATGAATGTACTGGTGACCCATGGGATGTTCAAAGTTTGAGATTTTTTTTATATCCTAACCCTGATCTATACTTCTGCACAACTTTCTAACACATCAAGAAACACCATGATTGCACACAGGGGGACCTTATTCAACTAGTTATGTTACTTTGGAAGTTAACTGGCTGGACTAGACTCTAGCAAAAGTGAGTGAATTCATATGCACTCACAACATTTCAGTTATTTATTTTCATTCATTGTAACAGTTTGGACTATTCTGTCAGGTTATATAGAATAATATCAAAATCCGCATTTTAGTTGTAATGCAACAGAAAAGAAAAAATATTATTTTAGGGATGGGGGGGGGGGGATTGGTTGGGAATACTTTCTCGGTATGCCTTTCCATACAAACCGGTATGGGTTGATAAGACAAACACTGATACTATAGTGTATGAAATGTTTTTTACCCACAGAGAATTGCTTTAATTGTCATGAAAAGGTCAGATGTAAAAAGAGCACACCCACATACTATTTTGTTTTTAAAATGTAAAATGTAAAAAAAAAAAAGTAGATACAATGGATAGTTGTCACCATTTTTTCTGAGTTTCTGACCGTAGATAGGAAGACAGTATAAATATCACTCAGGTGTATTATAGTTTGCATTTGGGAGGATGGGGTTCTCTTTTTCTGTTGGTGAATTCTGCCATCTAGTGGTGAAATATATTTTTACAGTACATGTGTTTATCATATTAGGCTCTGTTCAGATCTGAGTTGGAGTCTCCATAGCAGATACTGTTATTTTTGCTGGAAGAAAAAGAAATATCCCTCACTTATACAGTAGGGTGAGGAAGTTGTAAGGGTGTTTACAAGTTCCTCAATAGTTGGGAATGACTGCTTTAGGCAAAGGCAATTTGTGTCACTGAAATATTTCCCCCCAAAATCCACTTAAAGGGGTTGTCCACCTTTTTCTTAGTAATGATCTATCCTTAGGATAGATCATTAGCATCTGATCGGCGGGGGTCCCACACCTGAGACCCCCGTTGATCAGCTGTTTGAAAAGGTGTCGGCACTGTGAATAGGGCTGCACCACTGGCTTTTCAAACAGCTGATTAGTGGGTGTTAGAGAACTTGGTGTTGTTTCCCCTTAAGTGGGGAAAATTGGCTTCTACCTCACAGGGTTTTTTTTGCCTTCCTCTGGATCAACTTGTAGGATAACAGGCCAAACTGGATGGACAAATGTCTTTTTTCGGCCTTATATACAAGTCCTGATCAAAAGTTTAAGACCACTTGAAAAATGGCAAAAAATCATATTTAGCATGGCTGGATCTTAACAACGGTCCAAGTAGAGCTTCAACATGCAACAAGAAGAAATGGGAGTGAGACAAAACATTTTTTGAGCATTCAATTTAATGAAAACAACAAATAAACTGAAACAGGCTGTTTTTCAGCTGATCAAAAGTTTAGGACCACACCTCCAAAGAAAACCCTAAACCCCCCCAAAACAGAAATCCAACTTCCAAACATGAACTCAGTAATGAGTAGCTCCGCCGTTATTGTTTATCACTTAAAAAATTCATTTCGGCATGCTTGATGCAAGCGCTTCCATGAGGTGAGTGGGAACATTTGTCCAAGTGGTGAAGACACACGAAGGCCATCTACTGTCTGGAACTGTTGTCCATTTTTGTAAACTTCCCTTGCCATCCATCCCCAAAGGTTCTCAATTGAATTTAGATCAGGGGAACACGCAGGATGGGCCAAAAGAGTGATGTTATTCTCCTGGCAGAAGTCCCTTGTCCTGTGGGCATTGTGTACTGTAGCGTTGTCCTGTTGAAAAACCCAGTCGTTACCACACAGACGAGGGCCCTCAGTCATGAGGAATGCTCTCTGCAACATCTGGACATAGCCGTTTGACGCCCCTGCACTTCCTGAAGCTCCATTGTTCCACTGAAGGAAAAAGCACCCTAGACCATTATGGCGCCCCCTCCACTGTGGCGCGTAGAAAACATCTCAGGTGGGATCTGCTTGTCATGCCAGTAACGTTGGAAACCATCAGGACCATCAAGGTAAAAAAAAAATTCATCAGAGAATAAAACTTTCTTCCACCTTTGAATGTCCCATGTTTGGTGCTCTCTTGCAAAGTCCAAACAAGCAGTTCTGTGGCGTTCAAGGAGACGAGGTCTTTGAAGACGTTTTTTGTTTTTCAAGCCCTTCAGTCTCAGGTGCCGTCTGATGGTTATGGGGCTGCAGTCAGCACCAGTAAGGGCCTTAATTTGGGTCGAGGATCGTCCAGTGTCTTGACGCACAGTCAATTGGATCCTCCAGCTCAGTGCTGATGAAATTTTTTTGGGTCTTTCACTTGACTTTTTTGTTCCATAACCCTCAGGATTATTTAAGAAATTCCAAATGACTGTCTTACTGCGTCCCACCTCAGCAGCGATGGAGCGCTGTGAGAGACCCTGCTTATGTAGTTCAACAACCCGACCACGTTAAAAAAGGGAGAGTTTTTTTGCCTTTGCCATCACAACGTGTGACTACCTGACAGAAAATGACAATGAATCCACATCTTTGCACAGATTTGGCCTTTTAAAGGCATGTGGTCCTAAAATTTTGATCAGCTGAAAAACAGCTTTTTTCAGTTTAATCATTATTTTCAATTAATTGAATGCTCAAAAAATGTTTTGTCTCACTCTCATTTCTTCTTGTTGCATGTTGAAGCTCTACTTGGAACCTTGTTAAGATCCAACAATGTAAAATATAATTTTTTGCCATTTTTCAAGTGGTCTTAAACTTTTGATCAGGACTGTACTATGTTACTATATACTATGTAATGCAGTGTCGCAGCCTCATTCACCTAAATGGGGCTGAACTGTGCCCAGGCTACTTGGCCTATGGTTGTTACATCACTGGTATGCGAGAATGCCGCTGCACTACTGCAAGTGCCCCTGCCTTTTCAAAAAGCTGCTTGGCGGGGGTCCTATGTGTCAGACCCCCACCAATCAGATACTGATGACCTATGAAAAGGATAGATCATTAGTAAGAAAAAGGCAGACAACCTCTCTAATATTTCTGCTCTTTAACACAGAGTTATGTATGATATTGGTATTTTTTTGTTCACATCTGTGTAGGAAGCTTCTATAGGGGCCTCTGTCTCAGATTGTGCTACCAAAATTAGGTCTATGAGGCATATTTACTATTGAAAATCCAACATAATTATCATTTTAATCAAACAAGGATATGATAGTTATACAGTATCTCACAAAAGAGAGTACAACCCTCACATTTTTGGAAATATTTTATTATATCTTTTCATGGGACAACACTGAAGATATAACACTTTGATACAAACTAAAGAAGTCAGTATTCAGTTTGTATATGTGACTGTTGTAATGCTTGTGATCTGTAGTGATTTTACCTACATATAGCATGTGCCTTGCCTAAGTGATTACCGTATTTTTCGCCCTATAAGACGCACCGGCCCATAAGACGCACCTAGGTTTTTGAGAAGGAAAATAAGAAAATAAATATTTTTAACCAAAAGGTGTTCTTTTGGTGGGTTTTGAACTAATTGTGGTCTGTGGATGGCACTGTTATGGGGGATCTGTGGATGGCGCACTGTTATGGGGGATCTGTGGGTGACACTTATGGGGGATCTGTGGGTGACACTTATGGGGGATCTGTGGGTGACACTTATGGGGGATCTGTGGGTGACACATATGGGGGATCTGTGGGTGACACTTATGGGGGATCTGTGGGTGACACTTATGGGGGATCTGTGGGTGACACTTATGGGAGATCTGTGGGTGACACTTATGGGGGATCTGTGGGTGACACTTATGGGGGATCTGTGGGTGACACTTATGGGGGATCTGTGGGTGGCTCTTGTTGGGGTCTCTGGATGGCACTGTTATGAGGATCTGTGTATGACAGTTATGGGGGGGATCTGTGGATGACACATATATAGCATCTTATGCTATGTGTCATC
Source organism: Bufo bufo (assembly GCF_905171765.1). NCBI lineage: Eukaryota > Metazoa > Chordata > Amphibia > Anura > Bufonidae > Bufo > Bufo bufo. The sequence goes on from NC_053390.1 coordinate 396,208,654, forward strand.
CACAGATCCCCTCCATAAGTGTCCCTGTAGTGAATGACCCTCAATACACGCTGGGGGCCGGCATCTGCTTTCAGAGAGGAGGGAGGAGGCAGGCCGGGAGGACGGATGCTGGCAGTGTGAGTCATACGTCATGCGCCGCCCACTTTATGAATGAAGCAGGCGGCGTGGGCGCATGACGTAGTGACACACGCTGCCAGCGTCCGTCCTCCCGGCCTGCCTCCTCCCTCCTCTCTGCTACCTACCTAGCGGCGAGCGCTTGTAGTTGTAAGTACCGGTAATACACAGCGCTCCTTATGTGATTACATACAATTACAATTAACTATTAGACATAGGATTATACAGTGAGCGGGGCCCGTGTAGTAGAATACAGTCACTGCACGGGCCCCGCTGTCATTATAAAGGCAGATGCCGGCCCCCAGTCCCGCCTCCCTCACAGCTGATACACCCGCCGCGCGGCATCGCGGTGGGTGTGTCATTGAAAACTCAGCAAAATCAGCAGCATTCGCCGTATAAGACGCACTGCTATTTCCCCCCCACTTTTGGGGGGGAAAAAGTGCGTCTTATACGGCGAAAAATGCGGTAATTGATTAATGAGCTAAATTTCCCCTAGTTCTATGATCACACTCCCTATAAATATAGACACAGTCTAAGGGGAAGTACTCGCAAGGGTCAGCGCGAGCCAAAAAGCACCATCTCTGCCAAAGTACCATATTGCCTAAGTGCTTGGCAGTTAGACAGGACAGGAGACGGAGATGCTATGTGTACTACTCAAACAAAGTATGGGTTCACCCAGGTTCTTGCTACATTTTGCATGGCTACGGCTGTCTACCTTCAAAATCAACCACACCGTCCCCCCTCTGTCTCTTCTCTCTACATCAGTCCCTCCCTTCTTCTCTCACCCTTGTTCAGTTCACATACACTTTATACCCTGTAGGTATTTGCTCTGGTAGGCAGGGTAAGGCTACTTTCACACTAGCGTTCGGGGCTCCGCTTGTGAGTTCCGTTTGAAGGGGCTCACAAGCGGCCCCGAACGGATCCGTCCAGCCCTAATGCTTTCTGAATGGATGCGGATCCGCTCAGAATGCATCAGTCTGGCTCCGTTTGTCCTCCACTCCGCAGCTTGCAGCGTTCAGGTGTCCGCCTGGCCGTGCGGAGGCAAACGGATCCGTCCAGACTTACAATGTAAGTCAATGGGGACGGATCCGTTTGAAGTTGACACAGTATGGCTCAATTTTAAAACGGATCCGTCTCCCATTGACTTTCAATGTAAAGTCAAAACGGATCCGTTTGCATTATCATGAACAAATAAAAATTTTTTTTTTTTTTTGTTCATGGTAATGCAAACGGATCCGTTCTGAACGGATCGAAGCGTTTGCATTATAGGTGCGGATCCGTCTGGGCACATACCAGACGGATCCGACCTAAACGCAGGTGTGAAAGTAGCCTAAGCGGACGCAATACAGAGGCAAAACCACTGTTGATAAACAAAAGTCAGTGTTTATTCACACAAAAAAAGGCAGGAAAAAACACAATACTAGGCAGGACCCTGGTGTTAATTCACACTGCAGGAATCCTCGTGTTAATTCAGACAGCAAAAGTCCAAAGAACTCAAAGAAACACGTCACCTGGCAGTCCACAGCAGGCTTTAGGGCGCCTGGCTCTCAGCCTTGTAGTATGGTAGAACTCCTCAGTTCCCAAAACACAGAGCTCCACTATCACCTGGAGGTTCATTCCACACCCAGCTGAGTTGCTGGCTGGGTTTTTAAACCCCAGCCCAAAACCTGGCCTGGACGTGGGGAACAGCCACCCACCCTGCTCTTTGGCTGCTCCCAATAAGAACCGGCCCGGATTGGCATTACAGCCACAATAAGTAAAACCGTGTCAGCGAGCACTAGCTGCGGCTGACACACAAAATAACCGGTTCCTATCTCACCGAGGCCAGGAACCTCGATGACACGTACCTTCCGTCAATGACGGACCCTTGCGCCTTCCTACATACTTCCCCCCATTGTTCAACCCTGAGGGGGTGAACACACGCCAGACAGTGTACTCGGGACAGGGTATCCGCGTTTCCCTGTAACTGGCCTGCCCTGTGTTCTACTGTGAACCTAAAGTTTTGCAGCGATAAGAACCACCTGGTGACCCGAGCATTCCTCTCTTTGGCCTGGCTCATCCACTTGAGAGGGGAGTGATCGGTCACCAGACGGAACTTCCTCCCCAACAGATAATAGCGGAGAGACTCGAGTGCCCACTTGATGGCCAGGCACTCTCTCTCCACTATACTGTACCTGGTCTCGGCTGGAGTGAGCTTACGGCTGAGGAAGACAACGGTATGCTCCTCCCCGTTAACTTCCTGAGACAGCACCGCACCGAGGCCCACTTTAGAGGCATCAGTTTGTACCACAAACTCCCTCTTGAAGTCGGGCGTCACCAAAACCGGGGACCCACACAGGGCCGATTTCAAAGCGGAGAAAGTCTCTTCCGCCTGGTCATTCCAGCGGACTATCACGGACTTCCGTCCCTTTAAGAGCCCTGTCAACAGAGCCTCTAAAGTGGCAAAATGGGGGACAAACCTCATGTAATAGCCCACCATTCTCAGGAACGACTTTACTTGTCTAGAGGTGGCAGGTCGGGGCCAATTCCGTATCGCCTCTATTTTGCTCACTTGAGGTTTAATGACTCCGCGCCCAATGACATACCCAAGGTATTTATTTACTCTCCTCTAACAATATCGCACATTTCTTTGGGTTAGCTGTTAGTCCCGCCTTTCGAAGGGAGTCCACTACGGCCTGTACTTTGGGCAGGTGACTATCCCAGTCGGTACTGTGAATGATAATATCGTCCAGGTAAACCGAGGCGTACCGCCGATGTGGATAAAGTACAATATCCCTTAGATGTTGGAAAGTGGCGAGGGCGCCATGCAGGCCAAAGGGTAACACCTTATACTGGTACAGCCCATCTGGTGTAATGAAGGCAGTTTTCTCTTTGGCAGCCTCCGTCAAGGGTACCTGTCAGTACCCTTTGGTGAGGTCCAGAACAGAAAAATACCTGGCTTGACCTAATTTCTCAATTAGTTCATCCACCCGAGGCATTGGATATGCATTAAACGTTGATATTTTAATTAATTTCCGAAAATCATTACAAAATCGTAACGTCCCGTCTGCTTTGGGAATTAAGACTATAGGGATGGCCCACTCACTTTTAGACTCCTCAATGACTTCCAGCCGCAACATGAGTTGCACTTCCTCCGAGATGGCTTTTCGCCGAGCCTTGGGTACTCGATATGGCTTTAACCGGATTTTTGCCTGATGCTCAGTGACAATGTCATGTTGGATTACGGAAGTGCGTCCAGGGAGGTCTGAGAACACATCTGTGTTCCGACTAACGAACTCCCTGGTTTCCTGAGCCTGTTTAGATGAGAGGCTGTCAGCAATATTTATTGTGGCAACCGCTTCCCTTGCATCAGACATAGGAGCCGAAAGCCCGGCCGCGGACTGTCTTCCGTACAGGTTCCCCTATCCTTCCAAGGTTTTAGCAAATTAACATGGTAAATCTGCTCCAGCCTTCGCCTCCCTGGCTGGTGTACCTTGTAATTTACCTCTCAAATTTTTTCACGTACCTCGCTGGGCCCCTGCCACCTGGCTAGAAACTTACTGTCCACTGTCGGCACCAGAACCAAAACCTGATCACCCGGGTTAAAGTTCCGTACCCGAGCCTGCCGGTTATAGATCCGACTCTGGGCTCGCTGAGCGGCCTCCATATGTTCCCTGACAAGAGGCAAAACGGTCTCTATCCGCTGTTGCATCTTGGTAACATATTCCAGGATGTTTTTATGCGGAGTGGGTTGTTGTTCCCACGCCTCTTTGGCTACGTCCAACAAGCCACGAGGATGTCTGCCATATAGCAATTCGAAGGGCGAGAACCCAGTAGAGGCCCGGGGCACCTCTCGAACATGAGATAAGGCAGAAGAAGGTCCCATTCCTTTCCATCTTTGGTCACCACCCTTTTTAACATAGTTTTTAGAGTTTTGTTAAACCTTTCATCCAGTCCGTCCGTTTGTGGATGGTACACGGACGTCCGTAACTGTTTAATACGCAGCAACTTGCAGAGTTCCCTCATGACCTTGGACATAAAAGGGGTCCCCTGGTCAGTCAGGACCTCTTTAGGTAGCCCCACTCGGGAGAACATCTCCATTAGCTCTTTAGCTATAAGTTTCGCCGATGTATGTCGCAGTGGCACTGCCTCCGGGTACCGAGTAGCGTAATCAAGGACAACCAAAATGTGTTGGTGTCCCCTAGCGGACTTCGGTACAGGACCTACCAGGTCCATAGCGAATCACTCAAATGATACCTCGATGATCGGGAGGGGTACCAAGGGACTACGAAAAAGGTGCTGGGGGCTAGTTGTCTGGCAGGTCGGGCAAGACTTACAGAACTCGTCCACCTCTTTAAATACACTAGGCCAGTAAAACCGTTGTAGTATCCAGTCCTGTGTTTTCTGCATTCCCAGATCACCCCCGAGAACATGCTGGTGGGCTAACTCTAACACGAGTTTGCGATAAGCCTCGGGCACCACCAACTGTTCAACGGATTCACCTCGCAGCTGATTTACCCGATACAGCATATCCTGATGGACCACAAAACGGGGGAACACTGACTCTGCCCCTGGTTGTTGTGGTTCACCATCTATTATTAGTACATTTTCCAAGGCTCGGGACAAGGTTGGATCCCGGTGTTGCGCGGTACCAAAATTATCCCCGGAGACACTGAGGTCTGCCAACTCAGGCCCCAGCAGAAAGTCCTCTATGTCTCCCAGGGTTCTGGTCTCCCCCCTGAGCCCGGCCACTCTGCTAGGGTTACATCTGTCTCACGCGTATCAGTCACTCTCTGAACAGGCCACAGTGCCATGAAACCCGGGAAGTCTCTTCCTACTATAAGTTCATAGTGGAGGTGGGTTGCAACAGCCACCTCGTGGATCCACCTGCCGGAAAACGTAGACAGAGACACCATAGCAGTAGGGTAGTCTTTTAAGTCCCTATGGATACACATGACTCCGACCTTACAGCCGGTGTACTCAGTGGAGCGTACCAAGGAAGCCCTTACCAGGGTCATCAGACATCAGAGTCTCCGCTGGTGTCTTTCACCTCAACCTGGCAGAGGTGGTTCAGAGACTCCGGAGCACCCACTGCACACAGTTTCCTGGCATATAACGATTGACGGAAGCCACAGTTCGTGTTCATGGGTTCCCCCTGACGTAGACAGTCCGCTCGAACATGGCCTGGCTCCCGACACCGCCAGCAGATTATTGGAGCGGGGTCCACAGGGGTTGCATCCCGGGCGGCTTTGGTAAGCACTGGTTGCTGGGTCCAGGGTGGAGAGTTACGGGATCTGACTGCCCCCCTCCCAACAGAACCCCCCTGTAATTTCCGGGTAGCTTCATAGTGTTCCATCAGGTCGACCATCTCCAGCGCATTACCTGGGGAGACCTGGCTAATCCATTGCAGGAGAGGGGGTGGCAGAACCCTCCAGAACCTGTCTGCTAACAACCGGTCCAACATAGCAGTGGGGCTCAACACGTCAGGTTGTAGCCACTTTTGCAACAGGTTAAGCAGGTCATAATACTGGGGTCTCACGGGCTCTGCCGGGTTGAACCCCCACTGATGCACCCGCTGGGCACGGACCAGCACATTCACCCCGTTTTGCAAAAAATCTCCCCCTTTACCTTTGGATAGTCGGCCGCTTGATCGTCCGGCAAGTCGAAAAACATCCGCTGGGACTCTGACGTCAGAAAAGGAGCGACGACCCTTTTCCCTGGTGGCCCCTTTTTAATACATGGCCAGGTAGGTCTCGACGTCGTCTGCAGGGGTCATTTTAGGGATCGCTGCACGTACTGCTTTCCGGGCATCGTGTACGCTTGGGGTTGCTCCTGCTGTCTGCAAAGCCATTACATGTTGTAGCAGCAACTGGTTGGTCTTCTGCTGCTGCTTATTAGCCTCGCTTGCTGCAGGTTAGCCTCCACGAGGGCCTTCATAACAGCCTCCATTTCGTCATGTGACACCGGTTTGAATCTAGCTGGTTTGATAAATGACATACAACCGTGTGCAAACCAAAAATATTTCGGCGTTCATGCCAGCCTCACTGCGCTTGCCCGCTCCAAGCCACCAATTGTAGGGATTTGCTCTGGTAGGCAGGGTAAGCTGACGCAATACAGAGGCAAAACCACGGTTGATAAACAAAAGTTAGTGTTTATTCATACAAAAAAAAGGCAGGAAAAAACACATTTATGCAGGGCCCTGGTGTTAATTCACACTGCAGGAATCCTCGTGTTAATTCACACAGCAAAAGTCCACAGCAGGCTTTAGGGCGCCTGGCTTCCAGCTGGCAGCTCTCAGCCTTGTAGTATGGTAGAACTCCTCAGTTCCCAAAACACAGAGCTCCACTGGAGGTTCATTCCACACCCAGCTGAGCTGCTGGCTGGGTTTTTAAACCCCAGCCCAAAACCTGGCCTGGACGTTGGGAACAGCCACCCACCCTGCTCTTTGGCTGCTCCCAATAAGAACCGGCCCGGATCGGCTTTTCAGCCACACTAAGAAAAACTGGGTCAGCGAGCACTAGCTGCGGCTGACACAAAATAACCGGGTCCTATCTCACCGAGGCCAGGAACCTCGGTGACACGTACCTTCCGTCAATGACGGACCCTTGCACTTTCCCACAACCCTCATACATTGACCCATCTTCCTCTATGGTGCAGCATAAAAAACACCAATATAAATCTTTCAACTACTTGCTGTCTCTTTCTGTTCTCCTGCTACTAGCTGCAGGGGATATTTCACCGAACTCTGGCCCTCCCTCTGTTGCTAACTTCAGCTTCTCCTCTGCCACACACAGAAACCCCGAAAATCTTATGAATGTTCACTGCACATCCTCTCCAGTCTCTTTTAACTGCGCACTCTGGAACGCATGGTCGGTTCGTAATAATCTACCCACAATCCATGACTTCTTGCTCTCACGCTCTCTGAACTTGTTGGGTCTTACAGAAACCTGGCTTCAACCCTCTGACACTGCCTCCCCTCCTGCCTTATCCTATAGTGGACTTTACTTCTCCCATATCCCCAGACCTGATGACAGGCATGGTGGTGGAGAAGGCAAACTACTTTCTCCACAGTGCACTTTCAGGTAATTTCCGCTGTACTCTCTCTCACATTCCACTCTTTTGAAATTCTTACTATCAGACTCTTCCATCCATTTCCCCTGCGAGTTGCAGTTGTCTATCGTCCCCCAGGTTCCCCCCACCAATTACTTCCTCACCTCCTATCTTCTGAATCACCAACTGTTATTATGGGCTATTTTAATATCCCCATTGATGATCCTATCCCCCCCATCAGCCTCTCACTTTCTTTCTATAGTCTCCTCTCTTGGTCTATTACAACCTACTTCCTCTGCCACGCATAAACAGGGCAATACACTAGATCTAGTCTTCTTCCGTCACTGCTCAGTCTCAAACTCATCCTTCCCACTTTCTGACCATAATCTTCTTTTATGTATTATTAAGACCTCTTAATCTTTCCATGACAATCCTACTTTTTACACTTATAGAATCCTACACACTATTAACTGCCAGCAACTTATTGACACCCTATAGTTAGCTCTTCCCTCTCCTGTCCAGACCTTGCTGCCAATCATTGCAACCATACCCTCAAAACCACTCTAGATGAAGCAGCTCCAGTATCAAATCGACCCTCCTGACACAGAACACGGCAACCATGGCATACACCTGAAACATGTTTTCTCCAGCACTGCTCCAGATGTGCAGAACTCTTATGGAGAAAATCGCAAATATCAGCAGACTTCCTCCATTATTAATTTATGCTCAAAACAATTCGGTCCTCAACATTGCCAAACAAAATTACTTCACCTCTCTCATTTCCTCACTCTCAAATAACCCACAACAACTCTTTGACACTTTTCATTCCCTTCTAAGCCCAAAGTTCCAGAACCTGTCACTGACCTCTGTGCTGATGACATGACCACTTACTTCAGAGACAAGATTGGCAATATCCGGCAGGAAATAATCTCCCAGTCCCCAAATAATTTCAATCCTCCTCCTTCCCACCCGCTCTCTCTCCTGTTTTGACCCTATAACAGATGAAGAAGTCTACAGGCTTCTCTCTTCTTCTCTACCCATGACCTGCAGCAGTGATTCTATTCCATCACACCTCCTCCATTCCCTTTCATTACTCACCTAATTACAGCTCTTAACCCCTCTCTCTTCTGGTATCTTTCCCTCCTCTTTCAAACACTCTGTTATAGCCCAGCTACTAAAAAAGGCATCACTTAACCTGACCAGTACTGCTAACTACTGACCTGTTTCTAACCTCCCCTTCATCTCTAAACTCCTTGGACGTCTTGTCTACTCTCGCTTAATAAGCTATTTCTCTGCAAACTCTCTTCTTGACCCCTTACAATCTGCCTTTCGCCCTCTCCACTCTACAGAAACTGCCCTTACTAAAGTGTCTAACGATCTCCTAACAGCAAAAAGTAATGGCAATTATTCTCTACTGATTCTTCTGGATCTCTGGATCTCTCTCATCATGCTCCACTCAATTGGCCTAAAGGATACTGCTCTCTCTTGGTTCTCTTCCTATCTCTCTGGCTGCTCCTTTAGTATATCATTTGCTGGTTCTACTTCTTTACCTCTTCTCTCTTTATGTTGGCATTCCTCAGGGTTTAATACTAGGTCCTCTACTCTTCTCCCTCTACACAGCCCCCATCAGATAGACTATCAGTAGATTTGGCTTTCGGTCCCATCTCTATGCTGACAAAAACCCAACTATACACTTCATCCCCTGACATCACCCCTGCTTTACTCCAAAACATCAGTAATTGTCTGGCAACTCTTTCTAACATCATGTCCTCTCTGTATCTAAAACTGAACCTCTGAAAACTGAACTTCTTGTCTTTTTTTCGTCTACTAACCCACCTAAACTTGATATTTCAATTTCTGTCTGCCGCACTATCATAACTCCTGTGCAACATGCCCGCTGTCTTGGGGCCATGTTTGACTCAGACCTTTGTTCCCCATATTCAATCACTTGCATGCTCTTGTTGTCTGCACCTGAAGAATATCACCAGAATCTGCCCTTTTCTTACAGTGGAATTAGCAAAAACTCTTGTTGTTGCCTTGATTCATTCTTGTCTTGACTATTGCAACTCATTACTAATCAGTCTCCCTCTCATTAAATTCTCCCCCCATCAGTCTGTCCTAAATGCTGCAGCCAGACTTATCTATCTATCCACCCTCTATACTGATGCTACTAGCCTGCCAGTCACTTCACTGGTTGCCTATCTGCCACAGAATACAGTTCAAGCTTCTCACCCTCACCCACAAAGCTCTCCACAGTGCTTTACCTTCATACATCTCCTCCCTCATTTGCGTCTACCACTCTACTCATTAGTGACCTAAGAAATCCACCATAATTCATACCTCTCACTCCCATCTTCAAGACTTTTCTCGAGCTGCACCTACTCTCTGGAATGCTTTGCTCCGGAATATCAGGTAAATTCACAACTTTTTCACCTTCAAATGTGCCTTAAAAACACATCTTTTGAGGCAGGCTTATCAAGCTACCTAAAATGATTATTCCATGAGTAAACCTCTCCCCCACCATCTCATCTGGCCTGAACTCGATCCTCTATTAGTCCCAAATCCGAAGAAGATCGTCTACACCACTGATTTCAGTACAATAATGGCTTGAATGTTACCTTATGTGTCACCCCCAATTCCTCATAGATTGTAAGCTCTTGCGAGCAGGGCCCTGATTCCTAGTATATTAGTCAGTTACGTTGTGATGTCTTTTGTTTAGTACATAAACCCTATTAATTTATAAAGCGCTGTGGAATATGGTGGTGATATATAAATAAATATTATTATTATTATGACAACAGTGCAAATTTGGTGTGCCCTCAAAATAACTCAACACACAGACATTAATGTCTAAAACGCTGGCAGCAAAAGTGAGTACACCCCTTTTTGAAAATGGCCTATTTGTGCCCAAAGTGTCAATATTTTGTGTGGCCACCATTATTTTCCAGCACTGCCTTAACTCTCTTGGGCATGCAATTCACTAGAGCTTCACAGGTTGCCACTGGAATCCTCTTCCACTCATCCATGACGACATCACAGACCTGCTGGATGTTAGAGACCTTGCTCTCCTCCACCTTCCGTTTGAGGATGCCCCACAGATGCTCAATAGGGTTTAGGTCTGGAGACATGCTTGGCCAGTCGAGCACCTTTACCCTCAGTTTCTTTAGCAAGCCAGTGGTCATCTTGAAGGTGTGTTTGGGGTCGTTATCGTGTTGGAATACTGCCCTGCAGCCCAGTTTCTGAAAGGAGGGGATCATGCTCTGCTTCAGTATGTCACAGTACATGTTGGCATTCATGATTCCTTCAATGAACTGTATTTCCCCACAGTCGGCAGTACTCATACAGCCCCAAACCATGACATTCCCACCACCATGCTTGACTGTAGGCAAGACACACTTGTCTTTGTACTCATCACCTGGTTGCCACCACACACACTTGACACCATCTGAACCAAGGTGTCAACCAAGGGGGGTATTCACTGTTGTGAGTTATTGTATGACCACTGACATCTTTAGAAAAACCACAGCTACAAACAGCCTCCTGAGGTAGGCGAGCTCACATCCATATCCCTTCAAGAATGTGGCTTGCGAACAGATTCAGGTGAGAAAGACATTCAGATGTGCAGCGACAAATCATTTCAGTTTCAAGTTTATTTGTCACACACAGCGAAAGACATAATATAACAAACGGAAAATGCAAATGTGATCGCACACTACATCCAGCACTCTGCCCTCCATGCTGGATGAGACATTGGTTTATATTTTGGCCAAAGCATAGTAAGCCACTCACCGCGTCAAGGCTGTCTCATGAGTGGTCCCTAACTCTTGTTCCTACCTGTTCATGGGCCATGACAGCCACATAAAATCCAGGGAATGCAGGTCAGCATGCAAGCCAAGTACACTTTGCTTGTAACCCCGTCCGGTGCCATTACAGCTTTCATCGGATCCAGGGATGCAAGTACCAACATGCATGCTGAACCTACCATATACTTCTCCTGGAGCCAGATGGCTAATGGTAGGTTCTATACAAGCAGACTGAGTTTTATACTGACTTTAAAACCAGCCTCAAGGACAGATTAACTGGTCAGGTGTGCAGTGACTCCAAGGAGATCGCCACGCCTCCAATATATACTACAAAGAAAAAAATAAGGGGTTGGGTCAGCACAACCTGCTGCAGGTGCACATCACTATGGCGAAATACATATACAAACGGAAAATGCAAATGTGATCGCACACTACATCCAGCACTCTGCCCTCCATGCTGGATGAGACATTGGTTTATATTTTGGCCAAAGCATAGTAAGCCACTCACCGCGTCAAGGCTGTCTCATGAGTGGTCCCTAACTCTTGTTCCTACCTGTTCATGGGCCATGACAGCCACATAAAATCCAGGGAATGCAGGTCAGCATGCAAGCCAAGTACACTTTGCTTGTAACCCCGTCCGGTGCCATTACAGCTTTCATCGGATCCAGGGATGCAAGTACCAACATGCATGCTGAACCTACCATATACTTCTCCTGGAGCCAGATGGCTAATGGTAGGTTCTATACAAGCAGACTGAGTTTTATACTGACTTTAAAACCAGCCTCAAGGACAGATTAACTGGTCAGGTGTGCAATGACTCCAAGGAGATCGCCACGCCTCCAATATATACTACAAAGAAAAAAATAAGGGGTTGGGTCAGCACAACCTGCTGCAGGTGCACATCACTATGGCGAAATACATATACAAACGGAAAATGCAAATGTGATCGCACACTACATCCAGCACTCTGCCCTCCATGCTGGATGAGACATTGGTTTATATTTTGGCCAAAGCATAGTAAGCCACTCACCGCGTCAAGGCTGTCTCATGAGTGGTCCCTAACTCTTGTTCCTACCTGTTCATGGGCCATGACAGCCACATAAAATCCAGGGAATGCAGGTCAGCATGCAAGCCAAGTACACTTTGCTTGTAACCCCGTCCGGTGCCATTACAGCTTTCATCGGATCCAGGGATGCAAGTACCAACATGCATGCTGAACCCACCATATACTTCTCCTGGAGCCAAATGGCTAATGGTAGGTTCTATACAAGCAGACTCAGTTTTATACTGACTTTAAAACCAGCCTCAAGGACAGATTAACTGGTCAGGTGTGCAATGACTCCAAGGAGATCGCCACGCCTCCAATATATACTACAAAGAAAAAAATAAGGGGTTGGGTCAGCACAACCTGCTGCAGGTGCACATCACTATGGCGAAATACATATACAAACGGAAAATGCAAATGTGATCGCACACTACATCCAGCACTCTGCCCTCCATGCTGGATGAGACATTGGTTTATATTTTGGCCAAAGCATAGTAAGCCACTCACCGCGTCAAGGCTGTCTCATGAGTGGTCCCTAACTCTTGTTCCTACCTGTTCATGGGCCATGACAGCCACATAAAATCCAGGGAATGCAGGTCAGCATGCAAGCCAAGTACACTTTGCTTGTAACCCCGTCCGGTGCCATTACAGCTTTCATCGGATCCAGGGATGCAAGTACCAACATGCATGCTGAACCTACCATATACTTCTCCTGGAGCCAGATGGCTAATGGTAGGTTCTATACAAGCAGACTGAGTTTTATACTGACTTTAAAACCAGCCTCAAGGACAGATTAACTGGTCAGGTGTGCAATGACTCCAAGGAGATCGCCACGCCTCCAATATATACTACAAAGAAAAAAATAAGGGGTTGGGTCAGCACATGTTGGTACTTGCATCCCTGGATCCGATGAAAGCTGTAATGGCACCGGACGGGGTTACAAGCAAAGTGTACTTGGCTTGCATGCTGACCTGCATTCCCTGGATTTTATGTGGCTGTCATGGCCCATGAACAGGTAGGAACAAGAGTTAGGGACCACTCATGAGACAGCCTTGACGCGGTGAGTGGCTTACTATGCTTTGGCCAAAATATAAACCAATGTCTCATCCAGCATGGAGGGCAGAGTGCTGGATGTAGTGTGCGATCACATTTGCATTTTCCGTTTGTATATGTATTTCGCCATAGTGATGTGCACCTGCAGCAGGTTGTGCTGACCCAACCCCTTATTTTTTTCTTTGTATAATATAACAAGCAGTGAAATGCTTAAACGACATTCCATTCGAATAAAAGAAACGAGTAGCATAACATTACATTAAAAACATTGATAGTACAATAAAAATAGCTCACGATTGTTTAGCTACAGGAAGAACATTCATTTGTTCTGATTCAGCATCCGAATAGCCTGCATGTAGAAACCTTTCCTTATTCTCTCGGTGTTAGCTCTTAAAATGCGGTGACGTCTCTCAGACCGCAGGAGACAAAACAGACCCTTATTTGGGTGTCTGTGGTCTTTCAACACCTTAATGGCCATAGTCAAGCACCTCTCATTATAAATGAGTTGCAAATCAGGAAGGTCAATGTGGATTATTCGCTCGGCTGAGTGCACCACCCAATGAAGTGTCCTCCTGTCCTGTTTATTGCTACTACTGAACCAGGATTTAATGTTTCTTGTCCGTATACTCTCGATGACACAGTTGTAGAAGTTCTTTAGTATCCTGAGGGGTATTCTGAAATACCTCAGGCGTCTGAGATGATAAAGACGCTGACGAGCCTTCTTTACCAAGAAGTTAATATGATAATTCTTGGGTAAGGCTATTTTCACACTAGCAGCAGGACGGATCCGACAGGCTGTTCACCCTGTCGGATCCGTCCTGCCACTATTTCGCCGTGCCCCCGGACCACTGCTCCGTCCACATTGACTATAATGCGGACGGGGCGGAGCTCCGGCGCAGCACGGCAGTCCAGCGAAAGGCCGCCGGACTAAAAGTACTGCATGTCCGACATTTTAGTCCGGCGGCCTCTCACCGCGAACTGTCGTGCTGCGCCGGAACTCCGCCCCTGTCCCCATTATAGTCAATGGGGATGGAGCGGCGGTCCAGCGGCACGGAAAAATAGCGGCAGGACGGATCCGACAGGGTGAACAGCCTGTCGGATCCGTCCTGCCGCTAGTGTGAAAGTACCCTCATATGTACTCCCAGGTATTTAAAACTGGCCACACGCTCCACTATATCCCCAATAATCCTGATGGGGTGATAGATCCTCTTCCGCTTCTTGCTGAAATCCACCACCACCTCCTTTGTTTTGTTGACATTTAGACTAAGATGGTTATCTAATAATTGTAGAGGAACTGGAGGTGGCATCACAATCATACGTATACAGTATAATGAGTAGAGCAATTTACTGAGGACACAGCCTTGTGAATTTATTATCAGAGATTTTATAAATTGCTAAACTAGTGGAGTGGTATACTTGGCTACATGTGATTACTCCCTTGAGTACGTTGGGAAAACCAAGCAGGAGTTTAGGCACAAAACACGCAAACCCTTCAATGACAATCTTAACCACTTCCCGTCCGCCCATAGGATATAAACGTCCTATGGGTGGACGTCTATCTCCTAATGCACGTTTTAAAACGTCTTTTTAGAAAAAGCAGCTGCACGCTAATCGTGCAGCTGCTGATCGGGTTGCCCGCTGTCAGTGACAGCAGGGCAACCCTAAGACAAGGCAGGGACAGTTCCCAGGTGTCCCTGCCTTCCGGATCGCTGCAGACACAGCGCTCACCGAGCGCTGTGTCTGCAGAGAAGGAAGCGCACAGCGCTTCCTGTTCCGGCCCGGCGGTCGTGTGACCGCCGTGACCGGACAGTGCAGGGGCTGTGTGAGATCTCTCAGAGACCTCGATCAGCCCTGCTGTGAGGCTGTACAGCGCTGGATTGCTGCTGTACAGCCTCTCTAGGGGTGTATTTGTCCTGTAACTGGGGCTACTATGTCAGCCCCAGTTACAGGAGAAATCAACTGTGAAAAAAAAATGAAAAAGTGAAGCAAATGTCCCCCAGAGGTCTTGTATGACCTTATGGGGGACGAAAAGTGTAAAATAAAATAAAGGGTTGAAAAAATAAAATAAAAAAAAGTTTCACATGTAAAATAAATAATAATTCCCAAGTAAGGAATAAAAAAAAAATTAAAAATAGAAAAAATAAAATAAAATAGACATATTTAGTATTGCCGCGTCCGTAAAAACCAGCTCTATAAAAATATCACATGACCTAACCCCTCCGGTGAACACCGTAAAAAAAAAACTGTGTCAAAACAAGCAACTTTTGTCACCTTGCATTACAAAAGGTGCAACACCAAGTGATCAAAAACGCGTATGTCCCACAAAATAGTACCAATAAAACCGTCACCTCATCCCGCAAAAAATGAGCCCCTACATAAGAAAATCTCTCAAAAAATAAAAAAACTATAGCTCTTAGAACATGGAGACACTTAAACATCATTTTTTTGGTTTCAAAAATGCTATTATTGTGTTAAAGTGAAACAAATAAAAAAAAGTATACATATTAGGTATTGCCGCGTCCGTAAAAACCAGCTCTATAAAAATATCACATGACCTAACCCCTCGGGTGAACACCGTAAAAAAAAAAAAAAAAAAACTGTGTCAAAACAAGCAATTTTTGTCACCTTGCTTCACAAAAGGTGCAACACCAAGTGATCAAAAACGCGTATGTCCCACAAAATGGTACCAATAAAACTGTCACCTCATCCATCAAAAAATGAGCCCCTACATAAGAAAATCTCTCAAAAAATAAAAAAACTATAGCTCTCAGAACATGGACACATTAAAACATAATTTTTTGGTTTCAAAAATGCTATTATTGTGTAAAACTTTAATAAATGAGAAAAAGTATACATATTAGGTATCGCCACGTCCGTAACAATCTGCTCTATAAAAATGTCACTTGACTGAACCCCTCAGGTGAACGCTGTAAAAATAAATAAATAGAAACTGTGCTAAAACAACCAATTTTTTGGTCACCTTGCCCCATAAAGTGTTATAATGAATGATCAAAAAATCATATGTACCCAAAAATAGTACTAATAAAACTGGCACCTTATCCCCTAGTTTCCAAAATGGGGTCACTTCTTGGGAGTTTCTACTGTAAGGGTGCATCAGGGGGCTTCAAATGGGACATGGCATCTAAAAACCATGTGGAGTTCCTTTTCTTCTGCGCCCTGCCGTGTGCCCATACAGCAGTTTATGACCACATGTGGGGTGTTTCTGTAAACCGCAGAATCTGGGTAATAAATATTGAGTTTTGTTTGGCTGTTAACCATCGATGTGTTAAGGAAAAAAATTGATTAAAATGGAAAATCTGCCAAAAAAGTGAAATTTAAAAATTTGATCTCCATTTTCCTTTAATTCTTGTGGAACGCCTAAAGGGTTAACAAAGTTTGTAAAATCGGTTTTGAATACCTTGAGGGGTGTAGTTTCTACAATGGGGTCATTTATGGGGGTATCCACTATGTAGGCCCCACAAAGTGACTTCATACCTGAACTGGTCCTTAAAAAGTGGGTTTTGGCAATTTTCTTAAAAATTTGAAGAATTGCTTCTAAAATTCTAAGGCTTCTAACGTCCTAAAAAAATAAAATGACATTTTCAAAATGATGCCAACATAAAGTAGACATATGGGGAATGTTAAATAATAAATATTTTATGAGGTATCACTTTCTGTTTTAAAAGCAGAGAAATTGAAATTTAGAAAATTGCGAATTTTTCTAATTTTTGGGTAAATTTGGGATTTTTTCATAAATAAAGGTGAAATATTTTGACTCAAATTTATGACTATCATGAAGTACAATGTGTCACGAGAAAACAATCTCTGAATGACTTGGATAAATAAAGGCGTTCCAAAGTTATTACCACATAAAGTGAGATATGTCAGTTTTGCAAAATTTGGCCTGGTCAGGAAGGGGGCAAAGGGCCCAGATGGGAAGTGGTTAATAGGAAAGATACTCCCATTTCAAGGCACATAAGAATCATAATGGAGACCCCAAGTCCATTAAGTTTGGTGAGATAAAATTATTGAGACCAAATGCCCGGGGTGGTGACTGGGATCGACAAATCCTTCAAGTGGAACGTAAATGGATTTCTAAATTGAGGATTATGACACCCAATTAGCTAAATGAAAATATGAGCTTTAACTGCTTCATCTAACATTGTTTATGTGAGCCCTTATTTTGGGATAACTTGTTTAGATTTCCTATTCTTCTCCTGTACTGGTTCATTAGGTTGTTTAACCAACATCAGTAACATAACTGTGTCTATTGTAATAAAGGGGGTGTTTTAACCCCTTCAACCACCTATACATCATAGCGGCTGAAGGAATGTATGGTGCAGGCTGCTGCGCTCCATACGTGGTGGGTGCCAGCTGTATAATGCAGAAGGCACTGACCGGGATCAGCGATGATGCTAAAACCAGTCATTTAACCCCTCAGATGCCACGTTCAATAGCGATTGCGGCATCTGTGAAGTTAGGCAGAGGGACGCAGCTCCCACTGCCTTCTGATTGGAGCACCCGCAGTGAAATCGTGGGGCTCTGATCTGTTACCATGACAATCTGGGACCTGCTAAAGGTTCCTATGCCTGTCATGGTATCCTGCCTGCAAAGCTGTGCATGAGGCACTACTCACTAGCTAGAGCAGCAGAATCCCATTCACCCTAATAGACCTTGATTAGCGTGAATGGGACAAGGGATCAAGATATCCCAGGTTCTAGCTCCCTAAGGCCCCTTTCACATGTGAGTGAAGGATTAGTTCCGGATGCGTTCAGGTTGCGTTCAGTGAAATTCGCACCATTTTGCAAGCAAGTTCAGTCAGTTTTGTCTGCAATTGCGTTCAGTTGTTCAGTTTTTTTCCGTGCGGGTGCAATGCGTTTTGATGCATTTTTCACGCGCGTGATAAAAAACTGAAGGTTTACAATCTCCTAGCAACCATCAGTGAAAAACGTATTGCATCCGCACTTGCTTCCGGATGCAATGCTTTTTTCACTGAAGCCCCATTCACTTCTATGGGTGCAGGGATGTGTGAAAAACACAGAATATAAACCATGCTGCGTTTTCCACGCAATGCAGAACTGATGCGTGAAAAAAAAACACTCATGTTCACATACCCATTGAGATGAATGGGTCAGGGTTCAGTGCGGGTGCTATGCGTTCACGTCAAAAAACTCGCTCATGTAAAAGGGGCCTAAAGGGGCTAAAAGTTATGTAAAAAAGGTTTAAAAAAATCCAAAACCCATTAAAATATATTATTAAATTATTTTCCTGCACACTGTAAGCTCTAACAAAAAAATAAAAAAAACAATTTGCCATTTTTTGGTCACTTTACCACCCCCCTATAAATTGAATAACCATGATCAAAAAGTTGTATGTACCCAAAGATGGTACCAATAAACATGTCAGTTCATCCTGCAAAAAACATGCTCTCATACAGCTCTCTTGACAGATATATAAAAAATTTAGTAGTTAAAAAACTATACAAATTTTGTATCACCGTAATCATATTGAGCCACATTGTATTGTGTATAATTTATCCTGTCCGGTGAATGCCCTAAAAAACTAAATATAAAACCTGCGCCAGAACAGACATTTTTTGGTTACCTTGCCTTACATAAAGCTTAATATCGAGTGATCAAAAATCATATGTACTCCAAAATAGTACCAATGAAACGTTATTCCATAGTTTCCAAAATGCACCATAGGGATACATCAGGGGGTCTTCATATGAAACATGGCAATTTAGAAATCCCAGTAAAATATGCCCACCAAAATACATATGTTGCTCCTTCCATTCTGCGCCCTGCCATGTGCCCATACAGCAGTTTATGACCACATATGGGGTGTTTCTGTAAACTGCAGAATCAGGGTAATCAATATTGAGTTTTCTTTGGCTGTTAACTCTTGCTGCCTTGGAAAAAATGGATTAAAATGGAAAATCTGTGAAATTTAGAAATTTCCCCTCTGTTTTTCTTTAGTTCTGGTGAAACACGTAAAGGGATAAAAAAGTTTGTAAAATCATATTTGAATACCTTGAGGGGTATAGTTTCTAAAATTGGGTAATTTATCAATGGTTCATATTATGTAAGCCCCACAAAGTGACTTCATAACTGAATTGGTACTTTAAAAAGTGGGTTTGGAAATTGTATTACACATTTTAAAAATTGCATCTAAAATTCTAATCCATCTAACATCCTCTCCTGCAGAACAGAAACCGGACGGATCCGTTATTCTGGCCATAGATGTCATGAGGGTGTCACAACCTATCGCTGATCCTGTTGTGCCTGGGGCCAGAAGGTCGAGGTGGGTGGCTATGCGCTCGATTTCTCAAGAGATCGCTCCATGATCTAATGGTGAGAATAGACTCCGGTCCAGGTTTTCCTGCTTTGGCTTGCGATCCTTTTTGTCCCATTTAGGAATCTGTAGCTTTTCCTTTAAGCTGTTCTCTGTCAGCCACTCCCAGCTACTATATATTCTCCATTTCTGCTTCCCTTGTTGCCAGATATAGAGCCTCCTTTCAGATCTTCTATTCTAACCTCAGGTGGACAACTGTTGCTGTGGAGCCATTGGAACTAGAGCTGTTGGATCTCTGGTTCTCTCCTGTTGTTGTCTTCCTTCGGGGATTGTTTTTGGCGTTTGTCCTTTACCTGTTGTTAACCTAGGTGTCAGTGGTGAAGACTAGTGCTCCTAACGCCCTACTCACTACCTAGGGCTTATTTCAGGGTAAGCCAGTGATAAGGCAGGTGATCGGCGTACGGGTTTGCAGCCGATCTAGTGATGTCAGGGCAGCCAGGAGACAGTGCCAGACGGGCTAGGGGTCACCACTCCTTCCTCTCCCTAGTGGAAGGGTACTCCTCTTCCCTCCCCTCTGCGCCGCACGTATGTTACCTGCCATCTCAGACGTGATAATAGACTTCTATTATGACAGAATGCCTCTAACGGAATCCGTAACTCAATTCAGCATATACACAAACTTTGAAACTTGAAATTCGCTCATCCCTAATCACTATCTGTCTTAAAAGCATAGAAATTGAAATTTTGAAAGTTTTAAAATTTTTTGGGTAAATTGTGTTAAACAGTATAGTCACATTCCCTATATAAAAAATGAAACACCAGCAACTGGGTAGGAGGAGTTATCTTACTATTATTGCGTGCTCAATCCTTTCACTTTCTTTGTGTTTAATGTGAACAGTGTAAGTAGGAGCCGTTGCATGCTACAGGCTCAATCCCATTATAAATATAATTAAATCATGATTAACCTATGCCTCTATGAATTGTTCTGTGCAACTGATAAATTGTGAAATACATGCACCTTTGCTTGCGATGCC
Source organism: Bufo bufo (assembly GCF_905171765.1). Classification (NCBI taxonomy): domain Eukaryota; kingdom Metazoa; phylum Chordata; class Amphibia; order Anura; family Bufonidae; genus Bufo; species Bufo bufo. The sequence goes on from NC_053390.1 coordinate 396,229,026, forward strand.
TCTTGGAAAGGTGCTACTTGATAGATACGAGCCAGGGGACGCGCATTAATGTCCCCAAAGCAACACCACCACGCCAGCCTGCGGTGTGTCTGCAGGCTAGAGCTGGGAGGGAATGCTCGCTGGCTCAGCTGCACCTCCGCTCCCTGGATTGCCTATTAGGCGTAATGAGTTCCCGGAATGGGCAGTCCCATTATAATTTAAGGAAGATGCTCTGTTTGCTCCATTTTGAAACCTGATGTGCTGTCTACCTACTACTATACTGCTACCTGCTATACGCATCGGTGGAGGGGTAGAGACGTTGGTTTCAAGGTCCCTGCCTGGCTTGGGGTCACTCCCACATCAGCCAACCATTTCGGTCCATATCACATGCGGAATAAGGACTAGTGGGTGCCAATGAGTGAGCGATCATTGCCTGTTTATAGAAGGGACCCACTGAAGCATGAATTTAGGGACTTAATGGAGTTACTGATTTTTAAAAAATCTTTTGACACCATGTTTTTAAAGAAATATAAAACAAATACCAGTTAAGCTTTTTATGTAAAGCACACAGAGCTGAGTTTGGTAGTGCATTAAGTAGAGGTTTGTTTATTAGGATGCAGCTCTCACACTACCTGCTTTAATGCCTCTTTCGCAGGCTCAAAAATACAAGACAAAACAGAGCAACATGCTGCACTATTTTGTCCTGTAAAATGACAGGTTCTAACAAAAATCTGATGGATCCAGTTATAGTCAATGGTTTCTGTTGGGTGTCATTCATTTCCACCATTTGACAGCTCTTTCATTATTTTCATAGTTCTGCTCCTTTAACGGAGCAGAACAATAGAAATCAAGATGCAGATGTGAACCTATACAGGGAGTGCAGAATTATTAGGCAAGTTGTATTTTTGAGGATTAATTTTATTATTGAACAACAACCATGTTCTCAATGAACCCAAAAAACTCATTAATATCAAAGGTGAATATTTTTGGAAGTAGTTTTTAGTTTGTTTTTAGTTTTAGCTATTTTAGGGGGATATCTGTGTGTGCAGGTGACTATTACTGTGCATAATTATTAGGCAACTTAACAAAAAACAAATATATACCCATTTCAATTATTTATTTTTACCAGTGAAACCAATATAGCATCTCAACATTCACAAATATAAATTTCTGACATTCAAAAACAAAACAAAAACAAATCAGTGACCAATATAGCCACCTTTCTTTGCAAGGACACTCAAAAGCCTGCCATCCATGGATTCTGTCAGTGTTTTGATCTGTTCACCATCAACATTGCGTGCAGCAGCAACCACAGCCTCCCAGACACTGTTCAGAGAGGTGTACTGTTTTCCCTCCTTGTAAATCTCACATTTGATGATGGACCACAGGTTCTCAATGGGGTTCAGATCAGGTGAACAAGGAGGCCATGTCATTAGATTTTCTTCTTTTATACCCTTTATTGCCAGCCACGCTGTGGAGTACTTGGACGCGTGTGATGGAGCATTGTCCTGCATGAAAATCATGTTTTTCTTGAAGGATGCAGATTTCTTCCTGTACCACTGCTTGAAGAAGGTGTCTTCCAGAAACTGGCAGTAGGACTGAGAGTTGAGCTTGACTCCATCCTCAACCCGAAAAGGCCCCACAAGCTCATCTTTGATGATACCAGCCCAAACCAGTACTCCACCTCCACCTTGCTGGCGTCTGAGTCGGACTGGAATTCTCTGCCCTTTACCAATCCAGCCACGGGCCCATCCATCTGGCCCATCAAGACTCACTCTCATTTCATCAGTCCATAAAACCTTAGAAAAATCAGTCTTGAGATATTTCTTGGCCCAGTCTTGACGTTTCAGCTTTTGTGTCTTGTTCAGTTGTGGTCGTCTTTCAGCCTTTCTTACCTTGGCCATGTCTCTGAGTATTGTACACCTTGTGCTTTTGGGCACTCCAGTGATGTTGCAGCTCTGAAATATGGCCAAACTGGTGGCAAGTGGCATCTTGGCAGCTGCACGCTTGACTTTTCTCAGTTCATGGGCAGTTATTTTGCGCCTTGGTTTTTCCACACGCTTCTTGCGACCCTGTTGACTATTTTGAATGAAACGCTTGATTGTTCGATGATTACGCTTCAGAAGCTTTGCAATTTTAAGAGTGCTGCATCCCTCTGCAAGATATCTCACTATTTTTGTCTTTTCTGAGCCTGTCAAGTCCTTCTTTTGACCCATTTTGCCAAAGGAAAGGAAGTTGCCTAATAATTATGCACACCTAATTTAGGGTGTTGATGTCATTAGACCACACCCTATCTCATTACAGAGATGCACATCACCTAATATGCTTAATTGGTAGTAGGCTTTCGAGCCTATACAGCTTGGAGTAAGACAACATGCATAAAGAGGATGATGTGGTCAAAATACTCATTTGCCTAATAATTCTGCACGCAGTGTATATACCATAAATGATAGGCACTCCGCGTCTGTAATCACTCTGAACAAGCAACGTTTATTTATAAAAACTAAATCATATATACATATAGATAAAACCCATTATAAACACAAAATAGCTAAAAAAATTTATAGATGTCTTTTAGTGGAAAGTCTCCACCTGGGATAAAATCACACTTATGGAGTATGATAATATTGTCATACACCATACAAATCGCCAGTTGTGACAATCCCTGTCGGAGAGTTGCCACAGCAGAGTAGAAACCGTTGTAATTATTCAATCCATCTATGCAAGATAATTACATGATTTTGCTATTTCATGACGAAAAGTCATGATTTTATGAAAGACACGGAGGCTCATATTGCTTAACCCTTCTTAACTGTCCACCAATAGCAGCAAAACATACAAACAGTAGGAAAATGCTAACTATAGTGATAGACCACTCCCATACCAAGTCGCAGTATAATAGTCAGCACCTCCCCCATACAATTCTTCTTTCTTTGGAGATGCGACACCGAACCAGTAAACGGGAACCAAAGAACAGTCCAGAACACTGTATAACCAACCATCCCAAAATCCAGCCGGATAGTTGTCAGGAACCAACTGTGAACTGGGACTAAACCATCAACGGGTGATGAAGCGTCAACAACAGGGAATCCATCACAGCCTCAACCATATATCTCCAGTCAATGTGGTGAAGTCTTGGAAAGAAGCGAGGGTCTGTATATAGCACGAACAGCGCAGAATCAACCTGTGAAGATATAAAAACAGGAGCCCAAACGTTAAAGCGGTACTTAAACCAATTGCGCCTGCCCAGACATAATGTATTTAAAAAATCAAAACAACACGGTGTCCATAATGTCAGACAAAGAGCCACCAGGCAAACATAGCTTTAACGTTAACAGTTCCGATGCACATTCTAGGCCATATCATACAGAGCTCAATGTAATACTTACCAACCTGAGATATAAAAACAACAGGGGGGGAATAATATGATAGAAAATTAATAGGGTGGGACAATACTCGCCTTTTCGTCATGAAATAGCAAAATCATGTAATTTTATGTCAAGACACGGAGGCTCATATTTCAAGTTTAAAGCTGATCAATAACAGAAGAGAAAACATGTGGTGGAGGTCGAAAGTAAAATTCTCTGAAGGTGGATTCGCGAGACCAGTCCGCCATCCTCATCAGGTCTTCCAGACGTGCTCCCAAAGTCACCATGGACGTGGCTGATGCCCCTCGTGCGGAGTGAGCGCTAAATATGGATGTATCCACGCCGGCCAGTGACATCACCCATTTCACCCAAGGTGCTGGACACACCTTCAAACAGGTCACTGGGCACAACGCTGGGGAAGTTGGAAAACTCTGATACGAGACCAAACGTATAGCCGTCTTAGTGCGTCTAGAGATGTTAAAGGTCCCTCCATCCGGAGTGAAAGACCTCGCATCATAGTCCAGGGCCTGTACATCCAAGACCCATTTGCAGGAAATGAGGCAGAACAGGGAAACCAATTTGGCCGACAGCTGTCGCAGGGTAAGGTCCGAATTAGGAGGCCAGGAAGTAAACAGCGACAAGACGCAGGAAACATCCTATGTAGCCGAGTATGGAGGTCTGGGGGGATGCCATAGACATGAACCCCCGAAGTAAGTGGCACACCAAGGGATGTTGGCGTGCTGGACAGCCGTCGAAACCCTGGTGAGCCGAAAAGATGGCTGATCTAAACAGGTTAATCGTGCGGTACGCTCGACCAGTCTCGAATAACTAAGTGAGGAACTGGAGTATCGCTGTCACAGGTGCTGAAACGGGATCCAAGTCCCGAGCCAGGTACCAGCCAGACCAAGCTCTCCAGGCTGCCTGGATCGTCTAGTGCCGGGATCCCATGCGTTAGCCAGGACGCGACGAGTTGTGTCCAAAACTCCTTGGATTTCCCAGGGGTCCCCGAAATCCTCCATGCAAGTAGCAGCAACGACCCGTCCAGTAGGAGGGGGTGTTGTTGGCCCAATGGGCCCAGCAGAAGATCCTGGTAGGCTGGCAGAAGTCTGGGTACATCTATCGCCAGTTCCAGAAGCTGTGGGAACCAAGATTGGGTCCCTCAGAATGGGGTCAGCAGGACCAAGTTGGCCATCTTACTTCGTACTTGAAGAAGAACAAGAGGGATCATGGCAAAAGGAGGGAAGGCGTAAAGGGGCGAGCCGGTCCAATCTTGCAGGAAGGCGTCCACTGCTTCCGCGGCTGGGTCTGGGCACCAGCTGTAGAACCGAGGTAGCTGGGCGTTGAGCCGGGAAGCGAAGAGGTCGATGGCAAAAGGTCCCGAGAGACGAGATAGCGGAGAACGTCTTTACATCCAATTTCCAATCGCTGCTGTCCGATAGATAGCGTGAGCTCCAATCTGCATGGGTGTTGTGGAGACCGCGAAGGTATTCCGCTTGGATGATCAGATTCCTAGTTAGACAATAGATCCAGAAGTCCTTTGCCAAGCAGGCCAGCATCGCCGAACGCGTGCCGCCCATGTGATTGACATAGTGAACTGCTGATATGCTGTCCATGCGCAGTCTGATGCACGCACTGGCGGTCTCGTTCGTGAAGCTCCGGATCGCGAAGGAGCCGGCCAGGAGTTCCAGGGCATTGATGTGGAGACGGGATTCGTCTTCCGACCAGCGTCTCCCAGTAGTTACCCCGTTGCAGTGGGCCCCCCAGCCGTTGAGACTTGCATTTGAATACACCGTAAACTCCGGTTGGGAACCGAAGATGGCCTTGCCATTCCAAGCGGATAGGTTGTGGATCCAACAGGTCAGTTTGTCTTGGGTTTCCGAATCCAGAGAGACCATGTCTGCATATGATGCATATGATGCTCTATTGCAAAGATGTGCGATCTTCAGACGTTGGAGGGCACGGTAATGGAGAGGGGCTGGAAACACCGCCTGGATCGAGGAGGACAGTAGGCCGATAATTCATGCCAGATGATGCTGCGACAGCTGGGGGCGCATTAAGGTGCGGCATAGTTCCGGATGGAGCGTATCTTGGCCAGAGGGAGGCTGAGAGATTCCGCTTCTGAGTCCACCGTGAACCCGAGGAACTCCATGCGCCGGGAGGGGGACAGGCAGGATTTTTCCCAATTGAGGAGGAAACCCAGGCGAGAGAGGAGATCCATCGTCCACTGTAGGTGTTTCAGGAGGACCGAGCGGTCCTGTGCCATGAGGAGGATGTCGTCCAAATAGACTATCAGTCGTACTCCTCGACTGTGTAACCAAGCCATGGCAGGGCGCATCAATTTGGTGAAGCACCACAGAGCGGACCAGAGTCCGAAAGGGAGGCATGTGAAGCGCCAAGTGTCGTCTTTCCAGAGAAAGCGTAGTAAGTCCCTGGAAGTAGCGGTCACTGGGATCGTCAAGTATCCGACCTTGAGGTCCAATTTTGCCATCCAGTCTCCCTGAAGGAGTAAATCCCGCAGGAGATGAATGCCCTCCATCTTGAACTGGCAGTAGCGCACCAAAGAGTTCAGGGCCCGGAGGTTGATAATTGGGCGCATCTGCCCGCCTTTCTTTTCTACAAGGAAGATGTTGCTCAGAACCCCAGTGGGGGACGTTGGGGCCCGTTCTACTGCCCCTTTTCGTGTGGAGGGCCGATAGCTCATCGTCTATCAAGGCACGGTCTCTCCTTGATAGTACAATAGGGTGAGGGGGAAGAATATGACACGGGGTGTCGACCAACTCTAGGTGAAACCCCCTCACTGTGGACAGAACCCAGGTATCTGAGGTGATCTCCAACCAGGCTTGAAAAAAATGACGGAGTCTGCCCCCTACACAGGTATTGGAAAAAACCTGGGGTAGATGTAATCTTACCGTAAGGCCTCTTTCACACTACCGTATTTTTTTTCAGTTTTGAGGGCCGTTTTTTGCGTTCAGTATGCGGTCCGTAAACGGAACCATTCATTTCAATGGTTCCGCAAAAAAAACAGAATGTACTCTGTATGCATTCCGTTTCCGTACTTCCGTTTTTCCATTCCGTTGAAAGATAGAACATGTCCTATTATTGCCCGCAAATCACGTTCCGTGGCTCTATTCAAGTCAATGGGTCCGCAAAAAAAACTGAACACATACGGAAATGCATCCGTATGTCTACCGTATCCGGTTCCGTTTTTGCGGAACCATCTATTGAAAATGTTATGCCCAGCCCAATTTTTTCTATGTAATTACTGTATGCTGTATATGCCATACAGAAATACGGAACGGAAATGGAAACACAATGGAAACACGAAAACGGATCCGTGAAAAACGGACCGCAAAACACTGAAATAGCCATACGGTAGTGTGAAAGAGGCCTAAGGGCGTCTGGAACCTGGGTTCCCTCTGAAGCCTCTGGAGTGCAATGGTCTTCCACGAGAGGGAAAGAAAGGGGACTGTTGTCTCGCCTCCTGGTAAGGTGATCTTTGGTTGTAGAAGCCTCGTCCCGTTCCTCGGGCGTGGTAATTAGACCGGCCCGGACAGATGGCCCCTGGCACTGCCGGCCGTGGTAGAGACCCGTCCCTGAAATACTGTACCCTCTTCATAGAGGATTGAGCCTTGTCCAAGGCTGTAAAAGCACCTACAAAGTGCCCCAGCTCCTTTATTAAGAATTCCCCAAACAAAAGGCCCTGGGCGTCTTTGCCCGCCTCAGTGAGGGCGAGGTTAGCCAGTTTGAGTTCGATTTTAAAGAGAATGGCTTTATGCCGCTCTATAGACAGGGATGTGTTCACACTGCCTGCTATGCAGATCGCCCTCTGTACCCAGCCATGTTAGGGAGCTCACCAGGGCCCAGACCAAATGTCCGCCTATATATCAATAGATATAATGAATGTTCGATCCTCCCTATTGATAATCCACACAGTCGCGCAGTATGGCTGTTTGTTACTCACTGTTTGATGCAAAGGAGCGGAGTCAAGTGCCAGACGTGGGGTCCCACGTGGTATTCGACACAGATAGATCTTACCTCCGTATCTTACTCCCAGCAGAGTACTGTAGTTTCACGCTTATATCATGTGTGGACTGGGAGTCAGGTCAGCGTCCCACGTGCTTGGTGGATCTGATCTTAGGCAACCTGCCGGCTGTATCCTTATCCTCTCAGCTGTTTCTCCTTCAGATGTCAACCGTAAAAATTCTGGAGCGCTCCATATATTACTTGTTTAAAAGTCCTTATAGGGGTACGTGTGCATGAGGATATTCCCAACCAGACACGTTTCAGAGCTTTTGGCTTGCTCCTTCTTCAGTGGCAGCCACTAGGGAGCTCTATGCCGCTTCCTGTTCCGCCAGTCATGGAACCGCTGGGTCCGGGAGACTGCAAGAGCTACCGACTCTTCCGAAGACCTCGGTCAGCCCTGCAGTGAGGCTGTACAGCATAGCCAAGTGTTATAAATTCTATGAAAAGCCTATCAAAGTCCGCATATTCAGTTTTTATATTGTGCACAATGTTTTTCTGTGATTTTTGATAAATTTATGTGCTTGAAGGAGTGGCACCAGAGTGAATGTGCTTCTATTATTTGGGGAGTAGCATTCTTGTGCACTTTTTGCCCCACCTATACCACATGCGACTTTGATTGGGTGGTACATATAGGTGTGCATGCTCCTCCTCTCATTGGTTGCTTGATGCACACAGAGGAAACTAGGAGCAGCACACTATATGTGCAGGCAGGGCCGGCATCAGCACCCGACACACCCGGGCAAGTGCCTGGGCCCACTGTGCCTGCTCACTCCTGCAGCTGTGTCCTGGTCTTCATTAAACTGCCTGTTCTGAATTCTAGGGCAGCTTACCCCAGCAATGCAGACAACTTTCGCCATGTGCACTGCTGGGGTGCTGGGGTGGGCGGCCCCAGGACTCAGAACAGGGTAGATGGAGTTTCCTACCAGGCTAAAGGACCTTCCTGATGTCATCCGCCCATGTGACCAGTGGGGGAGGAGCCAGATAGCTGTGTTCCTGTACAGACAGGAGCCTGGCTGGAATGTGGTGAGGCCTAGCTGTGTGTCTGTCCCTGTGTGTGTGTGTCTGTCTGTCCCAGTGTGTGTGTCCGTCCCTGTGTTTGTGTGTGTCTGTCCGTGTGTGTGTGTGTCTGTCCCTGTGTGTGTGTGTTTGTTTGGCTGTCTCCTGTGTGTGTGTGGCTGTCCCCTGTGTGTGTCTATCTGTCCCTGTGTGTATTTGACCGTCCCAGTGTGTCTGTCCTTGTGTGCGTGTGTGTGTCTTTCTCCGTGTGTGTGTATCTCCCCGTGTGTGTGTCTCTCCCTGTCTGTGTGTGTCTGTGTGGAAGAGGAGGCAGCACTGCCAGCATGGAGTCCGTGAGAGTGGCACAGGGAGGAACACTAAGGACGTAGGTAACACTACTACATGATCTACACTAGTGTTATCTGTGGTTTTACATAGGACTCAAGGGCCCACATGAACCTGGAGCCGACCCTGTGTGCAGGGTCTGCTCTCCTGAAGGTAGATGCCCAATGGCATAGGTATGTTTAGCATAGTACCTGCCTGACTGAGACCACCTTGGCGCGGGTAGGCAGGCACAGATGTGTTTTGACCAAAATATATTGGCTGTGAGTCTCAGATTTTATCATATCAGAATGAGGGCTTAGTTCATTTATAATGTTTGCATCTATTGTGGAAGTGCATTATTTTCCCCTTACAAGACACCAGACAACAGGGAGCGTTCAATACAGCGGTAATAGAGGAAAGAACCCAGTTCAACTGCCAGTGCACCCTAAAACTTGCTGGGGCCAAGAACTACTGTGATTTTATATGAGCTTATAAAGTTGCTGTGTAGCTGCTACGCATCCTGACCTCGGTGCACCAGATCCAGGTAGGAGCACTGTGACACCCTCATACCACCGCTTGGCATCCTAACCCTGGAACTTGCAGAGCCTCTGGGGACCGGCTTGCTGGGAGCTGCACTAGCATTTTAGTTGACTCAGGGGTTAGAATGGAGTGAATACGAGATATGTTCTTAAGTTGAAAGCGGCAGGTGGAGGTGAGGGTTTGGATGTGTGGCTTAAAGGACAGGGCAGAATCCAATGTTATCCCAGGCAGCGGACCTGTGATACAGGAGAAAGAGTTGTGCTATTAACTGTAGTGGATAGGTCAGGTGGGAGGCCTGAATGACACGAGGGAAAGAAAATGAATTTAGTTTTCTCCATGTTGAGTTTTAGGAAGTGGGAAGAGAAGAATAAAGATATAGCCGACAGACATGCTGAGATTCTCGATAGCAGGAAAGTGACATCTGGGCCAGCGAGGTAAATTTGAGTGTCATCTGCAGAGCGGTGGTATTGGAAGCCATGTGACCCTATGAGCTGTACCAGGTTGAATGTATAAATGGAGAAATGTAGGGACCCAGGACAGAGCCTTGAGGGACACCAACAGAGAGGGGGCGTGATGAGCAGGTGGTGAATGAATGGGAAAAACTGAAGGTTTTGTTGGTGAGGCATGAGGAGATCCAGGAGAGGGCCAGGTCTTGGGTGCAGAGGGAAGAGAGGGTTTGTGGTCAACAGTATCAAAGGCAGAGGAGAGGTCAATGAGGAGGAACACAGAGTAATGACGATTAGCATTGGACTTTAGCAGATAGTTGGCGACTTTGGTTGGCAGTTTCAGTGGAATCATTGGGTCTGAAGCCAGTTTGCAGCTGAACAAAAAGTGAATGGGATGAGAGGTGGGAGGACAGTTCAAGATGGACATGTTGTTCTAGGAATTTTGATGTGAATGGGAGTAGTGAGATGGGGCAATAGCTGGATAAAGATAATGGGATCAAGAAGGGCTTCTTGAGTATTGGTGTGATGGTTGCATGTTTAAAAGAGGAGGATAGGTTGAAGAGGTGGGTTAGGGCAGGAATAACTATAGTAGTGAGGTTGGGGATAAGGTGGGATGGGATTGGGTCAAGGGCACAGGTGGTGAGGTGTGACTTGGAGATTAAGGTGGAAAGGTTTTCTTTTGTGACAGTAGTAAACTGGGTTATGTAAGAAGAGCACTGGACTGCTGTGTGTGTGTGCGTGTGTGTGTGGGGAGTGTGGGGAGTTTGAAGCTTTAATTGATTTTGTTGATTTTATCTTAGAACTATGAGGCACAGTCTTCAGCTGAGATGAGGGATGTGGAAAAGGGCACTGGGGGACGGAGTAGAGAATTAAAGGCATTAAACAGTTGCTTGGGGTTGTGAGTATGAGATGATATGAAAATAGTGAAGTAGTCCTGTTTAGAAGAGGTGTGCAGACTTGAATTTGAGAACAGCTTGTTTGTATTCGGTGAAGTCTTCTTTAGAATGGGTTTTCTTTCAACATCGTTTTGCAGCTCTGGATGCTCGTCTCAGTGCGCCAGGGTTGCCTGTTGATTTGCCGGTTTCTGGTGTGTGCGAGAGGGGTGACGTAATTGTGGTGTTGTAGAAAGCAGCGTCTGTGTCATGAAGGGAAGATATGGCAGATAGTGGTGAGAGAGCGTCAGAGAGTGTGTGAATGGAGAGGTGTTTGAGGTTTCTATGAGCGTATGCTAGTTTATGGACTGAAGGGTAAGGCTACTTTCACAATGGCGTTTTGGCTTTCCATTGTGAGATCCGGTCAGGGCTCTCACAAGCGGTCCAAAACGGATCAGTTTTGCCCTAATGCATTCTGAATGGAAAAGGATCCACTCAGAATTCATCAGTTTGCCTCAGTTCCGTCTCCATTCCGCTTTGGTGTCCGTCTGGTGAAACTGAGCCACAATGACACAATCTGGCGCAATAGAAAACAGATCTGTCCTCCATTGACTTTCAATGATGTTCAAGACGGATCCGTCTTGGCTATGTTAAAGATAATACAAACAGATCCGTTCTGAAAGGATGCAGACGGTTGTATTATCTGAATGGATCCGTCTGTGCAGATCCAGGACAGATCCGCACCAAACGCGAGTGTGAAAGTAGACTAAGTTGAGGAGAGAGTGGATGAGAACATAAGATTGTGGTCTGAGAGGGGGAGAGGAGAGATAGAGAAATTAGTTAGGGAGCAAAGGTGGGTGAAGATAAGGTCTTCCATGTGTCCGTCTCTGTGGGTGGAGGACCATTGTGTTGAAAGGAGGCAGTAAGAGATAGGAGTTTGGACATAGTTGAGTTGTGTTTGTCAATAGGGATGTTGGAATCTTCCATGAAAATGGTGGGGATGTCTGTGGAGAGGAATTGTAGAAGGCAGGTATTGAAATGGTCAAAAAAGGCAGTAATAGTTCCTGGTGGACGGTAGACAAGGGCTATTTGGATGTTGGAGGGAGAGAAGATGCGGACATAGTGGACTTTGAAAGAGGGGAGGTTGTTAAAGGGTGGAAATGGGTTGAAGGAGCAGTCACCTGATAGTAGGAGGCCGATACCACCACCATGTCTGTCTGGGCGGGGAGTGTGACTAAACTGATGTTTCCCATAGGATAGTGCGGCAGGGGAGGCTGTCAGTGGGTTTCAGCCATGTTTCTGTGAGGCTAAGGGTCCTTTCACACTTGCGGCAGAGGATTCCGGCAGGCAGTTCCGTCAACGTATGCAAATTGAGGGCATTTGTCAGACGGATCAGGATCCTGATCCGTATGACAAATACATTGAAGTGCCGGATCTGTCTCTCCGGTGTCATCTGGAAAAATGGATCCGGCATTTATTTTTTTTCAAACTTTTTGCGGTCTGGGCATGCAATACCAGATCCGGAACACTCGGGGCCGGATCCAGCATTAATGCATTTCAATGGGAAAAAATGTGCATGTGCTCCGGAATTTTGGACGAAGATAAAACGGCAGCATGCTGCGGTATTATCTCCGTCCTGAAAAGGCAAAAAGAATGAAATCAAGACATCCTGATGCATCCTGAACGGAATGCTCTCCATTCAAAATGCATTAGGATAAAACTGATCAATTATTTTCCAGTATTGAGCCCCTAGGACGGAACTCAATGCCAGAAAAGAATAACGTTAGTGTGAAAGTACCCTAAGGAATGTCAGTTTGAAGAGGTCATGGATGTAAGGAAGTTTGTTGCAAATGGAACAAGAGTTCCATAATGCTCCAGTTAGAGAGAGTGGGGAGCAGGGGTCAGGTCAAAAGGTTAGTTTAGAGAAGTGAGAGCAGTTAGTGGCAGGGGCTCTGTGGTGGAGGAAAGATAGAATGGTGGGGATAGACGACCCATCGATTAGGATTAGGAGATATGTCCCCAGCAGTAAGAAGAAGTAGAGAGAGGGATAGCAAGTGGGAGTAGGATATAGCAAGAGGTGGCTGACTGTGTTTAGATGAGAATGTTTAAGTGTTTAGACAGAGTTCAGCAGAAGTGGCCAGGTGAGAGGCTAGAAGAGAAGGCGAGATGAATAGCATATTTGGCTGGTTTAGGAATAGTGGGGCAATGGAATAGTTTTAGGGATATGGAGGTGATAATGGTGAACTCAAAATGAAACATGTTTAGGTGATGTAGATATATATGATTGAATTGACAAGATTTTGGATAGAAATGGATTTATTTTCTGTTCACTTCCTGGTATAATTCTAGTGATACACTTAAATATGGCACTCAAATGACCACATATCTCCAATATAAACAAATATGAAATGCAAATGAATGATACCATGTGTGAACAAGTTCTGGGAGGAGCATTAGACCTACTCAAAGACAGATGCAAGGAAATACAGATCTAAACATATTGCCTCTACACTCAGCATTGATAGAAACATACCAAAAACAAACTATGAGGTGTGAATGTCAGTTAATTTGGTTTGAGACTGGATTGATAGAGTCAGTGGTGCCACAGAGATGCAGTTTTTTATTGTAGCTAGCTGAAATTAATGAAATCATTTCTACTATGCAGAACACCAAGGTTTAACGAGGATGCTAAACTGGCAAAATTGAAAACTTCACCCTGAATGCATGTCAGAACTGCACTGTGTGCCAGCACCCTAAGGTGTGAAGATCAAAATCAATTGTGTCCTTAATCAGTTATTGTACACACTTTTACAACAACTATATTTAGATGACACATAAATTTCATCAACAATAAAAGTGTCATTTTCGGGGAAGATTTTGCAATGTTAATGAGATGGTTTGGTGTCTAAAATGCTGGTCTTAATAAATGTGCCTCATAGTACCAGGCATAGTACAAGTAGCGCCGGGTGTACTACATATATAGTACCAGCCATAGTAGATACAGCTGAATAGCTAATCTGCCTAGTTACGTAGCGATAATTCCTCCCTTCACTGCATAATTGGGCAGATTTGTCTTTCAGCAGTTTTGGTAGCATGTGGAGGTATGCTGGAAATGAAATTACATTCAGGATATACTCACGGTTGTCCTAATATGATTATTATGGATATAGTGTATATAGAATGTACAGTTAAAACCATAAGTTTACATACACTAAGATTATTATGCCTTTAAACAATTCTGGACTGCCCATATAATGATGTCATGTGTTTGGAAGCTTCTGCTAGGTTTGTTGGCAACATCCGAGTTAATTACAGACACACCTGTGGATGTATTTAAATGCACACCTGAAACACACTGCTTCTTTGTGTAGCGTCATGGGAAAGTCTAAAGAAATCAGCCAAGATATCAGGAAGAGAATTGTGGACTTGCACAAGTCTGGCTCAGCCTTGGGTGCAATTTCAAGATACCTGAAGGTGCCTCGTTCATCTGTACAAACAATTATATGCAAGTACAAACAAGATGGGAATGTCCAGCCATCATACCGCTCAGGAAGGAGACGGGTTCTGTGTCCCAGAGATGAACGTGCTTTGGTCCGACATGTGCATATCAACCCAAGAACAAAAGCAAAAGACCTTGTGAAGATGATGGCGGAAGCTGGTAAGATTGTGTCAATATCAACAGTGAAACGAGTACTGTATCAACATGGGCTGAATGTCCACTCTGCCAGGAAGAAGCCATTACTCCAAAAGAAACATAAATGTGCCAGATTGATGTTTGCAAATGCACACACTAAGACCTACATTTTTGGAGACATGTCCTGTGGTCTGACAAAACTAAAATTTAACTTTTTGGCCAAAATGACCATCATTACATTTGGAGGAAAAAAGGAGAAGCTTGGAAGTCTAATAACACCACCCCATCTGTGAAACACGGGGTGGCAGCATCATGTTGTGGGGTTGTTTTGCTGCAGGAGGGACTAGTGTACTTCACAAAATAGATGGCATCACGAGGAAAAAAGATTATGTGGAAATACTGAAGCAACATCTCAAGACATCAGCCAGGAAGTTAAAGCTTGGGCGGAAATGGGTCTTTCAAATGGACAATGACTCAAAGTATACTGCCAAAACTAGTTACAAAGTGGCTTAAGGATAACAAAGTCAATGTTTTGGAGTGGCCATCTCAAAGCCCTGATCTCAATCCTATAGAAAATGTATGGGCAAAGCTGAAAAGGCAGGAGCGAGCAAGGCGACCAACAAACATGGCTCAGTTACACCAGTTTTGTCAGGAGGAATGGGCCCAAATTCCGACTTACTATTGTGAGAAGCTTGTGGAAGGATATCCAAAAGGTTTGACCCAAGTCATACAGTTTAAGGGCAATGGTACCAAATATTAATGAAATGAATGTAAACTTTTGACTTTGCAGAAAGTAATAAACTAGCCTTAAAACATTCTCTCTCTCTCTCATTATTCTGGCATTTGGCAAATAATAATAATTATGTGCTGGAAAGGTCATAGAATAAATGGTTAAAAAAATGATGATAAAAAAGTGATGGTACAAAAAATAAAAAGAAAGATAAAAAATATAGAGATAAAAATAATATATATGTCCTTTTTAATAGATGATAAAATTGTAGAAAAGAATTAAAACGTAAAAAATTATAGTGATGAGTGGGTGATTGCCACTGAACAGCGAATGGATGGTGCGCCTTATATATTTATGTCTCCATAGAGTGGTCTTTCATAAGACAGTGGCCGCTGGGCAGAGAATAAATATTGCGCCTTGTGTATTTATGTCACTATATATAAAAAACAGTCTTTCATAGATCAATAGTGATATATATATGAAGTCTGTTGTTCAAGGCTTCAAAACAGTTTGTATAATGATCTCTGTATTCCTTGTGAAAGGCTGTGGGAGAAAGGGATGCTCTGTGCCTGAGTGCGGCGTCCCGCACTGTCTCTGGCTACAGAGGTCACTTACCCTTCACCCGGCACTGTTGTGTCAGGTCCTCCAATGATGGTCGGCGGTTTTTGGGAAGGTGTGTTAAATCCAGCGCCGTTCAGAGGAGTTCGACAGCGTGCCTCTTGCTGCCTAGGACGCCAGGGGGCGTGGTTCACGCGTCTGGAGTGTGACGCTGGCGGTCACGTGATCGCAGTCTTTCTCAATGCTTGTTCAGAGCGATCCTTTTGCTCTGGTTGGAATGATGCGCTGTAGTTAGTGTTCTAGCAATCCTCTGCTTCTTAAACGCGTTTCGGGAGTCTCTCCCTTCATCAGTGACGCCGTGTGCTTCATGCCGCCGCTGCTGTACAGTGATACATTTGTATAGATCATACGAGTGTATCACTGTACAGCAGCGGCGGCATGAAGCGCACGGCGTCATAGCAACCAATGACGTCGTGCGCTCCTGCTGTCAGAAGGAATCCCGGCCGGGTTACCACAGACCGCTCTCGGCCGCGGAACACGGCTGTGTGCATAAGGCCTAATTATGTAGTGATTAATCCGTTCATATAGCTACACCAACTTGCTGTTCAGGGTCCTGGACAAGCTGGGAAGAGGACACTGTGCTGCTGCATTACTGACAACAGATTACGTTCTCCTAATATATGATAGATTCACATAGTGTATCAGGGCAGCATTATGTGTATTTATATATAACCAATATGCCCCCATCACCTCAAAGCAGATATTGCTACCCAGCTTTACCAGATTCCAGAATGCCAGGTCAGACTGTTTATGAATTAGTACATGCCCAGTCTTGTAGAATATCCAGCTGGATTAGCTAGCCAGGAGCCTGGAAAAGTACAGGTGAAACTCGAAAAATTTGAATCTTGTGCAAAAGTTCATTGATTTTAGTAATGCAACTTAAAAGGAATTGCATTAATGCAACTTAAAATTAGAATTTTGTGAAAAGATCCAATATTCTAGG
Source organism: Bufo bufo (assembly GCF_905171765.1). NCBI lineage: Eukaryota > Metazoa > Chordata > Amphibia > Anura > Bufonidae > Bufo > Bufo bufo. The sequence goes on from NC_053390.1 coordinate 396,245,499, forward strand.
CTCAAAGTGTCACCCTCTAGTCAGCTAATTAATCCATATTCCCTGAGCAAAGGGTACCTCAAAATTGTGACTTTGGGGTTTCATAAACTGTAAGCCATAATCATCCAAATTATAACAAATAAAGGCTTGAAATATCTCGCTTTGCATGTAATTAGTCCATCTCATATATTAGTGTTACCTTTTAAGTTGCATTACTGAAATAAATGAACTTTCCATGATATTCTAATTTTTCGAGTTTCACCTGTAGAGTAAGATTGCTAGTGACAAATCATCCATACTGTAGGATATCTCAACATATTTGTCATTCACAGGGCTGGGAATTTTGGGTAATATTTTGTGGAGCTGTAATTAGGAATGTTAAATGCTACGTCTACATAAATCCTTCTCATTACTCCCAAATAGTGCCATAGCTACGACAGATTTGTCATTAGGGTCCCGGGAAAGCTGGGTAACAAATTATGTAGAACTATGATAGGCATTGCTAAATACTAAGGGGTCATTTATTAAGACCAAGGTGTGGGGGTGTATTGTAAACACCACATGCTGCTAGGCAGATAAGGAAAGGACCAGGGTGCTCACAGATCAGTGGTAGGTGTGCACTGTGTGTACATAAACATTTGGATGCAGAGCACTCAGGAGGCTCAGTAAATGTGTACTAGCTCTGTTCTTCTCTCCAATGGCACCCAAATCACTTTGATACAGAAGGTATTACAGCTCAAGGGGATACTTTTATTTTGAGGACAATTATCAGTACTTGGCTGAATTGGGCGTTACTTCACTTTTAATGTCAATCTATCAATAAAGTTTATAATTTTGTTTTAGCGTACCCAGAGGATAACTACATAAAAACGGGGAGAAAATACAAATTAGGTCAGATTCAAACCTAGAACCCTAGTGCTAACCAGTCACTATTCTGCCCATTTTCTAAGAAGATGCAGAAGTTTTGCAGTTTCCACCTCTTTCACAGTTCACTGGGTGTCCATTGAAGTGAATGGGGATTAAAGGGGTATTCCGGTTGGCAGAAGTTATCCCCTATCCACAGGATAGGAGCTATCAGATTGTGCGGGTCCTACTGCTGGGACCCCCACAAATCATGAGAACATGGGTCCCGTATCCTCTGCAGCCCCCCTGAAAATAACGGAGCTGCCAGTCGCACATGCAGGAGGCCGCTCCATTCAATTTACTATGGGAGTTCTGGAGATAGCCGAGTCCAGCGCATGCCTGACCCGCTGGTCTCTTCATTTCAGAGGGGCTGCAGGGGTTACGTGGTCACTATTCTTGTGATTGATGGGGTCCCAGCAGTAGGACCCCCACTGATCTAAAAGTTATCCCCTATCCTATAGATAGGGGATGACTTCTACCAACCAGAATACCCCTTTAAGTCCCAACCCACAAACTTCTGGTTTTGAATGTGAGGTCATGCTACAGTAGTTAATAAGGAAAGATAAGAACATGGAGATGCTAGGAGGAAGGAGGCATTTTTCTGACTGCAGGATATCTGTAGCAGCTTACAGATTTCTATGCATAAAGAGCTATACAAATTTTCCTTTGCATGCTTTTGTTTTTTTAGGGTTTAGTGGTGCTTTTTCAGAAAATGTCATCAGTCCTGACCATCAGTCAAAGTGGAGAGGGAGAGGCAGTAAGAGAAATCAGAACCTCTAGGTGTAACGGCAACGCCCCCATTGCTCCTAGAGGTTCATTTGCATATATTTAAACATCATTTTTCTCAGCAATGGGGACACATACAAACACAGATGTCTTCAGCTGCCAAGTGAAAATGTAACATGTCAGCCAGTTTCATAGGTACAAAGCTGCTGACAGATGCCCATTAAAGACCCTGGTCTCAGCAAATGAACTGCTGAAAAAAGCAAAGCGTTCTAACACAGTGGGGAAATTTATCAACAGTGGTGTTCCTATATGCTAGTCGCAATCTCTCTGTGCTGTAGTAAGATGCACCTTCTTTATTAAGAAGCAGATGCCTTTTTAATATATTAGGTGCATCTCTTGCACTCTGTGCACCAGAAAGTCAAATCTAGCTGGTGCAGACTTGAGCTATAACTTACACCAGGTTCTGGCATAAGTTATAGTAAATCTGGCAGACAGTGATATGCCCCGCCCCTCAAGCTCCACCTCTTTCAAGTGTCGAGAACCTCTAAATGTCCCCAATTATGGTGCAATTATGGCATGTATTAAAATCTGCGACTAACTCAAAGTCCTCTGCTGGCTGTGTCGTGTACCACACTGCAGCGCATTAAAAAAACACATAAATAAGCATTTAGCAATACACTCTTTTATTGTACATAAAAATACAAAATATAAAAATGGCAATTTAAATAGTTTATATAAAATAGACACTTCAATTATGTTATGCAGTCTATGACATCCCTGTGTACTGCCAGAGGATGTGCCTAAACTGAAATCTACTCCATCCTCAGACTGGTATAGGCTACTATCACACTTGCGGCAGAGTAATCCGGCAAGCAGTTCCGTCGCTGGATCTGGCAATCTGTATGCAAACGGACAGCATTTGTAGACGGATCCAGATGCGGATCCGTCTCACAAATGCATTGCAAAAACGGATCTGTCCCTCCGTATGTCATCCGGAGAAACGTATCAGTTCTATAATTTTTTCACATTTTTACCAGTCTGTGCATTGCGGATCCGGCATTGCGGTATTTTTAATGCCGGAGATGGCACTAATACATTTCAATGTAAATTAATGCCGGATCTGGCAACTGATCTGGAATTTTGGAAGGACATAATACCGCAGCATGCTGCGGTATTTCCTCCATCTAAAACGCCGTTCAGTGACTGAACTGAAGACATCCTGAACGGATTTCTCTCCATTCAGAATGCATGGGGATAAAACTGATCAGTTCTTTTCCGGTATTGAGCCCCTATGACGGAACTCAGTGCCAGAAAAGAAAAACGCTAGTGTGAAAGTACCTATAGATTTCAGTCTTCTTTTATGCCCTCGTCACGCCCCCTTTTCAGGAGGGTGGCAGAGACACACAAGTGGCGTTAAAAAAGTCGTAAACACAGTGGGGCACATTTATTAAGATTGGCGTCTAAAACCTTTTTCTGTGGAGGTGGATCCGCCGGAGTTATGACGAGGCTCTGGCGGATTCACCGCCGCTTCTAAAAGTAAGACAACTTCCTAGCTGTCTTACATTTAGAACTTTTCTACCCCTGTTTCCCCGCCACACCCACTTAATTAGACCTGGAGTGAGCAGGGAGAAGTCGCAGATTGCGGCGCGTAGTAATATCACATCAGTGCAGTCCTTTCTGGTTTCTGGATCACATTGTTTCCTGTCTCCATCACTTCATTTTCTCAACAGTCACCTGGAATCCTTTGTCTTTAACACAATATATTCTTCTGTTAGTGTCTGTTTCTCCCCAAGTTTAGTTCTGATAGCCCCTATTAGGTAAGATGCAAAGGGAATCTGTAACATAGGAAAAATAAGAAAAGTGACTATGCAGTCTGCCATACATTTTGGCTATAGCTCAGTAACATTCAATATTAAGTATTAAATCTCTGTTCTTGTAACTACTGGAAATATTCTCTTCTCACCCTGGTTACAGCAAAGGAATATTCTCGATCCTGAAAATAATCTAAGCGCGAAGTGAAATGATTTAAGACAAACACAATATTGAAGAAGTCATGGTTTAGTGATTATTTTAATGATGTCATTTGCAATATAAGAAGGGTCAGACAGGCATCCTCACTCAGATGATCAATATGCAGTTACAGACATCTGCAGGTCTGTCACAGCAAACAGACTGCTACGAACAACAATACAACCGTGAGCAATTAAGGAAATGTGGCCATTGGCTTCTTGTATAGAATAAACTAAACATATCTACAGTTTCGAGATAAAGTAAATGACGTTTGAAATGACCTGCAGTTCTGCACTGATTATTATAAAGCAGTGGTCTGATTGCTATCCAAATGCAATCCAACTAAGCTATTAACACACAAAACGTTGGACTGTTCATGTCTTTATCGAGGACATTAATAAACATCCACAATGCAGGGAAAAAAGTAAGTGAACCTTTGAATTTTTACAACCTCGCCTCCACCAAACATTTCCGTTAGCGGCAAATAAGATTTGCACAACATTGGGAAGAAATTTTGGCCCATTCTTCCCTTCAACTCAGTTTCAGTTCGTCAATATTTCTGTAATCATTAATGCAGAGGCCCATTTACCCCCCCCCCCCCCCCCCAGAACTGTGTATGTTTACTCAATGTGCTCAATAAAAGACATGAATGGTGCGGTATCAATTTATTATGTTTGTCTCGATTTGTGACTCCTATAACAATCAGACCACATTTTATTAGGAATCAATGAAATAATGCTGGTACTTGCAAAGGGTACATTTACACTGGTCTTAATAAATGTTCCCCACCACTGATTGACAGCTTCTGCAAAGTAATAGGGAAAAAGAAGTCCATTTTGTGGGAGGGTGTAGGAGCCTGCAGCTCAGGAAATCATAGGACTACAGATGCATAACATATATAGCACACTGCCACTAAAAACTGTTTGTTTAGCCAAGTCACACCATTTTCAGAAACTACACAGTATTGAAATCAGCTTTCCTGTTACTATTGCATGCAACTTTCAGAGAAGGATTCCCATTAAATGAATAAGTCTCTGTGGCAGAAGAGGAGCCAAGGTCAGATAGTCACTGAATCCTACAGGATCTCTAGACTCCCTCACCCTGCAGTCAAGGGAACTTCCAGGGGTCTGACATTAACCCCTTAGGGACCGGGCTCATTTTCACCTTAAGGACCAGGCCATTTTTTGGAAATCTGACCAGTGTCACTTTAAGTGCTAATAACTTTAAAACACTTTGACTTATCCAGGCCATTCTGAGATTGTTTTTTCGTCACATATTGTACTTCATGACACTGGTAAAATGAAGTCAAAAAAATATTTTTTTTTGCACAAAAAAATACCTAAATTACCAAAAATTTGGAAAAATTTGCAAATTTCAAAGTTTCAGTTTCTCTACTTCTGTAATACATAGTAATACCCCAAAAAATTGTGATGACTTTACATTTCCCATATGTCTACTTCATGTTTGAATTATTTTGGGAATGATATTTTATTTTTTGGGGATGTTATAAGGCTTAGAAGTTTAGAAGCAAATCTTGAAATTTTTCAGAAATTTACAAAAAACTAAATTTTTAGGGACCAGTTCAGGTCTGAAGTCGATTTGCGAGGCTTACATAATAGAAACCACCCAAAAATGACCCCATCTAAGAAACTACACCCCTCAAGGTATTCAAAACTGATTTTGCATACATTGTTAACCCTTTAGGTGTTTCACAAGAGTTATTGGCAAATGGGGAGGAAATTTAAGAATTTCATTTTTTTGTCTAATTTTTCATTTTAACCCATTTTTTCCACTAACAAAGCAAGGGTTAACAGCCAAACAAGACTGTATCTTTATTGCCCTGACTCTGCCGTTTACAGAAACACCCAATATGTGGCCGTAAACTACTGTACGGCCACACAGCGGGGCGTAGAGTGAAAGGTGCGCCGTTTGGTTTTTGGAGGGCTAATTTTGCTGGACTGTTTTTTTGACACCATGTCCCATTTGAAGTCCCCCTGATGCACCCCTGGAGTAGAAACTCCATAAAAGTGACACCATCTAAGAAACTACACCCCTCAAGGTATTCAAAACTGATTTTACAAACTTTGCTAACCCTTTAGGTGTTGCACAAGATTTAATGGAAAATAGAGACAATTTCAAAATTTCACATTTTTGGCAGATTTTCCATTTTTATATTTTTTTTCCAGTTATAAAACAAGGGTTAACAGCCAAACAAAACTCATTATTTATGGCCCTGATTCTGTAGTTTACAGAAACACCCCATATGTGGTCGTAAACCGCTGTATGGGCACACGGCAGGGCGCAGAAGGAAAGGAATGCCATACGGTTTTTGGAAGGCAGGTTTTGCTGGACTGTTTTTTTTTACACCATGTCCCATTTGAAGCCCCCCTGATGCACCCCTAGAGTAGAAACTCCAAAAAAGTGACCCCATTTTAGAAACTAAGGGATAGGGTGGCAGTTTTGTTGGTACTAGTTTAGGGTACATATGATTTTTGGTTGCTCTATATTACACTTTTTTGTGCGGCAAGGTAACAAGAAATAGCTTTTTTGGCACATTTTTTTTTTTGTTATTTACAACATTCATCTGACAGGTTAGATCATGTGGTAATTTTATAGAGCAGGTTGTCACGGACGCGGTGATACCTAATATGTATACAATATTTTTTATTTATGTAAGTTTTATACAATAAGTTTTTTCAGTTTTTGGGCGATTATCTTGAGTAGGGTCTCATTTTTTGCGGGATGAGATGATGGTTTGATTGGCACTATTTTGGGGTGCATATGACTTTTTGATCGCTTGCTATTACACTTTTTGTGACGTAAGATGGCAAAAAATGGCTTTTTTTACACCGTTTTTTTTTTTTTTACGGTGGTCATCTGAGGGGTTAGGTCATGTGATATTTTTATAGAGCCGGTCGATACGGACGCGGCGATACCTAATATGTATACTTTTTTTTATTTATGGAAGTTTTACACAATGATTTCATTTTTGAAACAAAAAAAAAAATCATGTTTTAGTGTTTCCATAGTCTAAGAGCCATAGTTTTTTCAGTTTTTGGGCGATTATCTTGAGTAAGGTCTCATTTTTTGCGGGATGAGATGACGGTTTGATCGGTACTATTTTGGCGTACATGCGACTTTTTTGATCACTTTTATTACCTTTTTTGGGAAGTAAGGTGGGCAAAATTTCAATTTTCTCATAGTTTTTATTTTTTTTATTTTTATGGCGTTTACCATGCGGGGAAAGTAACATGACCGTTTTATAGATCAGGTCGTTACGGACGCGGCGATACCTAATATGTGTAGTGTATTTTATTTTTTTTATTTTTATTCAGTGATAAATGTTATTTTTTTTATCTTAACTTTTTTCACTTTTTTTTTTACATTTTTTTGACCCAGACCCACTTGGTTCTTGAAGATCTAGTGGGTCTGATGTCTGTATAATACAGTACAGAACCCTATATAAGGCTCTGTACTGTATTTTACTTACACTGAACAGATCTATGCTTTTAGCATAGATCTGTTCAGCACCATGGACAGCAGGACGCCTGAGCAGGTGTCCTGTTGCCATGGGAAACCTTCCCCGTCTGCCACAACTTCGCAGACGGGGAAGGGTAAGCACAGGGCTGAGGGGGGCTCTCTCCCTCTCCATCGGGGGGCTGCAAAGGCACAGCAGCCCCCCGATGGAGAGGGAGAGAGCTCCCTGACCGATGACAGTTAACTTTTTCTATACAGTGGTCCGTACGGACCGCGGTATGGAAAGGGTTAAACGGCTGACATCTGCACAGATGTCAGCCGTTTATACCAGGGTGCCAGCAATGTGCTGGCACCCTGGTATAACCCACTAGAAGCCAACGAATTTTCAAGGGGAGGCGGGCGGGGGATCGCGAAAGCACAGAAACCACAGAAAGCATGCACTACTGGAAGGCTACCACATCACAAAGAACGCTGTGGCTGGTTGGGATAAGCCACGCCCTACTCTTTCTAAACTTATGTTTTCTCCAAAATGCTGTGGCATTTCAGAGCAAAACATAGTCCCTTGTAAAAGGGCATCATGATTCTACTTCCCGTCCTCTTCCTGCCCTATATGGATCAAAGAGATCAGTGCAGGGCAGGCCTCTATTAAACCGCCTTGACTTCAAGACCCTCCAAAATAAGACTAACCAGTCCAACCTCTAGTATTGAGTTCAATAAGCCTCTATAAATCCGTTGCACGAGGCCTTAGTGGAATGTTTTTGTGGATAATGCGAAGGAGACAGACATGCAACTAAAATATGAAATAAAGCACTCATTTTGAAAACTATCTTATCTTTTGCGGTGCAATAACAGTCAAACCCCCTGTAAAAACTAGCCCTTTAACTCCCATCCTCTGATGGCTCATGTGACGCCTTGTCTCTGATCTCCTGAGCTCATAAACTGTCACGGCTGTATGTGAGCAACAAGAGCATGCACAGAAAATAGAGCTACTGACCGGACCCAAACTAGGGAGGATAAAGGGTGACCCCTGTCAGACCCTCAAAGCTCTCCCTATGCTGCTAAGCCCATGCCCGGATCCAAATGGTGGAACGAGGCATACCCGCGTACCTAAGACTGATGACCACTGTAACCCCTACAATAGTGGAAGGGGCACGGCCACCGGTGCCCTGCTCAGTATATGGAGGGAACCGTGGTCGCCTCGGATCCAGTCAGAAAACACACAGATACACAACAATGTCTGCACACTTAGCTGAAGGAGCTGCAGCCGCAGTGAAGACTGATCCAAAGACAGGCTGGCAATATCCGGAGTACTTGCTGCAGCAGAACACAGGTCCAGTGAAAGGATAGCATACAAGGGAAGATACTCAAGCAAGAGCTACAACTCAAATGAGAAATATAATCCACACACTACAAAAAGAGGAGGGGTGATTTAAAGGCAGGGAAATCAAACGCAGGAGGAACAGCTGGGAGGAAGGAAACAGAAAGTAAAGATCTCATCACAGGGGCGGAGAAACAGAGCAGTGAGAACTCCTCCAAGCTCTGGTAGTGACATAAACACTAATTTAAAGGGAACCTGTCACCAGGATTTTGGGTATAGAGCTGAGGACATGGGTTGCTAGATCGCCACTAGCACATCCGCAATACCCAGTCCCCATAGCTCTATGTGCTTTTATTGTGTATAAAAACCGATTTGATACATATGCAAATTAACATAAAAGAGTCATATCTTACTTGTGTGACCAGAGAAGAGTCATATTTTCAAGCTATGACTCATCTCAGGTTAATTTGCATATGTAACAAATCGGTTTTTCTACACAATAAAAGCATGTTTTCTGTATTTCTTATTATATCTCTTTAGTAGGAGAGAGGGAGGGGATGATACAGTAGATAAAACAGTCCTATAGTGGGGTAGAAATACACAGTAGGCTAATTGGTGGTGCGAGGATCGGGTATTATACTGTATTACAGAATATAGCTAATGTGATATAAATATGTAATAGTTATTTTTAACAAATGGCGCAACTGTAAAACTTTGCAGGATACAACATTACCATGCCACAGCTGGTGTCCTATGTAATGGAATTCACTGGTAAATTTAATGGAGTTAATACACAGAGAGGAGTAAAGTATACCTGACCATACACACACCATTCAACCCCAGCAATCTTAAAGTAAACAGCATACAGCAGTGCAGCTATCTGCGTGGATGGACATGTTAGACGATGACATCCAACAGTTGGAGAGGATTAAGATTTGAAGTAGTGCATCAGATTACTGTTTATGGGATCAGAAGTTTATTCATTTGGAGGCTGAATAAAATCAATTAAAATCACAAACACAAGTCCAGGAAGCTGCAGGGGGACTGAGTAGAATGCACCACCCGACACTAGGCAACATTGATCTATGCCTTGCATTCCTCTTCATATGCTCTTTAGGACATTGCCTGTACTCTACCTAGAAGCCTGCCTCTTAGCCATGTTAGCATCTGTGCCCAGAAGTGGAGGTATAAGATTATATTTCAAACTATCAGAATCTACTGTATGATTAACGAAACAGTAGTACTCCAGGTAATGGTAAATAAAGGTCCATTGACACTAACGGTGGATTGAAAGATCATTACTAGTGTGATACAGAGGTGAAAGATTTTTTTGCAGGTCTTCAGTGTGAGAAAATTGGCAGAGGTGTTACGAAGTGGATATGGATTCACTGTACATACTGAACAGATTTCACTTAGGTATACTCCTAAGAGCATTATTGATTCAGCCCTCTGGTCTTCACCCTTTTACTCCTGACTGGGATCAGGACCCCTCTGCAGGGGAACCACTTGGCCACTATCTCCTGAAATAATCTGTGTTCAGTAGACTGCTGACCCATGGGGGTCAAGAGACATCGAAGCAAAACACTGATGGGGTTAGGCAAACCAATAGTTAGGGACAGGGGAAGGTTGGGGCAGGCAGAGTATATGCAATCCAGTTAACAATCCAAGGTCAGGGGGAACAGCACAGGGTCAATATGAGAAACAAGCAGGGGACAGATAGGGAAGGGTCAAATCCAAGAGAAGGCTGAGGTCGGTACACAGGCCTTTGAAGGACACTAGAGAAATAGAACCTATTGCTAAGGCACGTTCCCACAGGGGAAGGTGCCATAACACATTAATAAGACTGTCCATTGGCTGGGGAGTATGCTTGCCCTACAGCTAGAGAGAAGTAGTGCAGATCTCAGTCTGCAAGGAGTGAGCAGCACTGCGTGGCCCCAGCGCAGGCATGGACCACCATAGAGAGAGGCAGGTGGGCACTGCAGCAGCTGTGCCAGCTGAGAGGAGTGAGACATAACAAGAGGAAAATTTCTACTCCATCTGGCATCTCCTAACGATTACTCAGAAATGGAAGAATTTTAATTATTGTTGCACTGTGTAAACCAGGGATGCACAGCTTTTTTTGGTCTGAGGGCTGCATGGTGACATTGCTCTATTTCAATTTATTTTTAAAAGGCGAACTGCATCAGGCTACTACACAGGCTGATGTAAAGTGAATGGCGGAGGACTGAGTGCAGCCGCAGTTGTATTGATAGTCAGTAAATCCCTGATTACAGAGGTAGATGTGCCCCTAATAATTTTACATTTTCATCCATATTTTGAGGGGAAAAACCCTTTTTTTAAGTAATTTTTTCCAAACTACAGCATCTTATTCTTTAAATATTCAAAAACGGACACCAAAATAAATTATTAAAACCGGTTCTGTATTTTGTGTCGGGTGCTTTGATAAATAATATGCATTGTTCCGTGTTTACAAGAACAATAATGGTGATAGTTTTGGTTGGAGTGGACATTTTTTTTTGGCACATATGTCCTCCAAGAGGTGGTTATAAGACCTCTGGGGGACACTGACGCTTTTTTTTTTATTATTTTATTGCTTTTAGCACTTTTTCCACTGTTATTGGGGCATCCAAGGAGCCCCATTTACAGGTGAAAACAGTCCCCTGTGGGGGCATTGTACACAAGCAGTACTGATCTGGGTCTGCTCAGACCCTTAAGCTCTGCTTTGCCACCGAGGCCCATGGCGATCATGTGATCATTGGATCCAATACCAGATGAGGCACTCTGCATAGCACTCTTATAGAGCGCTATGCACCAAACAAAGGAGAAGGCAAAAGTGGTAATAAACCACTTCTGTGATCTCCTCAGGTCCTATCACTGACAGCCGGGGACCCGACCTGCTTCTGCTAGACTGCAGGAGCTTTAATCCAGCACTGTAGTCAGAAATACAGCTGATCACACAGGCAATCAGCGGTGTTTCTATCCAGCAAGACAGGGCCGCAAACTAAGGCTGTGCATGTGTTCTGTACCCCTGGAGTAGACAAGGCTTTATACCCAACATACTATTTTTTTACCCTGAGGCAGATAAATTGCCTGTAACAAGTAGATCAATGTGTGTTTAATTGTATTTGTTTCAATTATCTCCCCTTTTTCCGAAATATGATCGGTTGCCCCCCACATATAGTTACCATTATTGTCAGCGGCACAATCGCTGTTCACACAAAGCATGTGCTGGTGACAATGATTTTTTTTGTCATCATGAAAGATGTAATTAACAACAAACAAGCAAATTATTACTTGTTGTTTGATCGCTCAACGCGATTACGGTGGGCTAACGTCTGTTGAAGTAATCATCGTCCCCCTGTAAAAAGGTTCTTAATTCACTTCTCTGAAAGTCTCTGCATGTCTCAGTTGGTTGGTCAATTAGAAAATGCTAATTTCTTTAAAGATTAGATTAAAAGTGTACTATGATACATTAGATTTATAAAACACATGCCAATGTAAAGACAACTGAAAATCAGAAACCTACTATTGCTAACATTATTTTCTATTCTTTATGGTTAGTGCCTTGCTGGAATCAAGGGATGGAATGTGGATATTTCTGCAATCAGGTGCCAGATTATAGGATTTTTCTAGTATATTAAGTAAATATTTATGATTATTTGAAATGCTTTGATGTCAGTTTACCAGAAGGTGGCGGTAGTGGATAATTTAAACATAATAAGAAACTTCAGACGTATCTGAGACAGTATAATGCATGCATTATAGGACTTTTATGTTTCTGTAGAGAGTAACTAGAATTAACATACAGAATATAGGAATATACTATTCCTATAAAATAACACATAAGACTTAACATATAGAGAATACTGTAGATACAGTAAAAAGAGGTGTATAACTTTGATGCAGTAAATCATATTGGGGTATGGTGAATGCAATTATGTTTCCTGTATAATTACATTAATAAACAAGCATCCAGACAGAATACCATATTTATCAAGTCCTTGCCACTTTCTGAAATGTTCTGCGAGTATTGGAAAAACTGAGTGTGACTTATTTACTAAAGAATTATTCCACTTTTCTGTTTCATGTGTTTTATTGTATCATGTTTGCAATTAAATATTGCAGTTTACAAGCATTTCTTCCCTGATAAATAAAGATGATTAAAGACTGCCAGCAATCCATCGCTATTTAAAGAGAAATATTCAAGTTTTCAAACCAGCGCCCGAATCTGAATACTTTTGTAATTTCATGTAATTAAATAGCTGCGGATTTATCCAATGAAATCGACCTGTATAGCGCCACCTGCTGTTTGCTCTTTTTCTAATTTCTCTGTCCTGCTCACTGAGATGGAAGCACATCCTCAGTTCCATCCTTCAACTGCCACCAGCTGCAGCAGAAAGGACACGCCCTATATAGCTGACAGCTTGAAATAAATCTAGCAGAACAATTGGAGCAATGAATGGGGAGATCTCTGGATCCATGTGAGATACAGGGTTGGTTCTAGCTTTGTTAGAAAGAGGTTGTCATGTACTGCATTAGACATTATTCATGGGTCCACCCCTTTAACAATTATTATGAGCCTATTATTTTTACCCATTGATTTACAACCATAACTTCCATTTATGGTGCAGCTGAGAGGCAAATCAACGAAGAATATACGTTTTTTTTATTTTTTCAAGGATAATCTTGCAGATGACCAGCCTCACTGGTAAATATGTCAAAAAAATTGTTGTATTACTTGAGGTCACAGCATTTCTTTCCGTATTTCTAAACACTTACAATCAGAATAAATCTTACTATATCCTGGATACAGTCCAATGAGTTTTTGGTTCCCTTGATGACGTGTTTTTGCTGCAATGGCAGAGCTATGAAGTACATATCTATTTTAAAAGTATGTTGTCAAAGCAAATTCATTACAGACTAAAATCTAACAAAAACTTATCCACAAGGATAGACCTCTCAAAATGGAACATGGCTGTATCAGTTTTGTGGTCCACAAACCGCGGCCATGTGCATCCTGCACTTTTCGCTGTCCCCATTGTCAAAATGCCTATTCTTGGCCACAAAACGGACAAGAATAGGACATGTTCTATAATTTGCAGCACAGCTGCACGGATGCGGACAGCACATGGATGACATCCGTGTGCTGTCCGCATTTTTTGTAGCCTCATAAACAGTAGGTCCAATGGGTCAGACAAACGGTCATGTGAATGAGGCCTATGCGGCACTCTACTCAATATAGGGCTCGACTTGCATTACAGCGGATCCCTTATAGAATATTATTAACAGAACTTACTGCCTTGCTCAGAAAGTAGAGCAGGGCACTGAGGAGAACATTAGAAATACCCTGCCAGGCCGCCTGCGTCACATTTGCAGATTATAGACTGCTATTCATGAGATGAAGGGAAGGGCGATAGGTCAGCCGTAAAGCTGCTAGGAAAATGAAATGCCCCCAGAAGTCCTGTTTTTGTGTTTTTTTTCATAATGAGAGTAATTCTGTTAATAACGATAATAGGAAATTCGCTGTTCATGCAAAGTGTAAGTAGAAATAATGAAAATGTCCGCCAGGTATACTTTTTTCCCCCCAAATGGTGCCACAAGGCAGGTATAGTAGACCCTCCCACATGTAGCAATGTATATTCTCATATCATAGAAGCAGAGTCTGAAGTGTACACCTTTCAGACTGAACAATGAAACACTTTATTAATACACAGATTTACTGTGCCAAATGTATAACTGAAAAGTTTTCTAGAAGTTTGGTTGTATGTAGAAATGCCCAGTCTTTGCTAATAATTATAGACAATGGGATACAGTAGGCAACATACAGTATATGAACTATTATTTCAGATGCGTTATATCTGCCCATCACTGACATCTTTGCAGTGTACTTTTAGATTACATTGTGTGCTAGATTAGTTGACCAGATCCTGTAATGTTGGCTATTCTGCTAGGCAGTAGGGTGTACCACACAAGTATAGACAACTTGGACATTTATGGTACAGGCAATAGTTAACCTAAGAGAACAGGAAGGAAGGAGGCTTCCCCTGCTTTATCGCTCTCTGATAACTGCTCGCTAGTGTTTCCATCCAGCCGCATTCCGGATTGCACATTTTGAATATTAATGGTTGGATACAGACAGCTCAACACATAAAAGAAATGTAGAAAAAAAATTCTAATTAAAGGCGAAATAAACCTCCTCAATTAAAGAGTTCACATTTCAAGTACTAGATGATCACCCCCAAAATAAATCTTAATGGAAGGTAACAATAAATGAACTAATGGTTCACTGAAGGTTGCAGACTCCCTGCAGTTAAACTGTAAAGAGCAATTACTGATTAGTAAATTGTAACGTCCCACTCTCCATCTTTTACTTCACCCTAAACCATAAGACAGGGCTGTAAAAAAAAAAACGTTAAAATTAAAAGTCTTTAAAACATTATTGTTCTGTCACCAAGGAATAAAATGAGCTGGAAAATGATCTAAAGGGATATGATGCAGTTCATTATGTTAAACAGCAACGGCAGTGGTTTCCTAGTGTTCATAAAGACTGCTCTATTAAATTTACCTCCAGTCAATAATTAGGAGTCCACAAATAAACACAGGCAATTAAATCAATACTACTGGACAATTATCTTCCATAGTCCTCACTCCAAAAGACGCTATATTTTACGTAGCTGCATTAAATGGTCTGGGGCAACAACCAACCTTCTCACGCTTCTCATTAGCAGAGGTATACAAATCCGAGGCAAACACTCGTCTACAGAGAACGTATATACCACGCCAAGAGGAAAATAACAGCTAACATCACCAGTGCAATCTAAGACAATAACAATGAAGACAAAAGGGGGTCATTATTTGGACTGTGGAGACACCAAAAATGGAGAATTTCATATTCATATTATAACTTCAGATTTCAGACTAATATTAATTTAATAAATTCCATAAAAAAAATGTCAGAAACTAATTCCAATACACATAGCATGTAGTTACAAAAGAGTATGAAAAGCTACATATGTGAGAAAACCTCATTTCAAATGTTTGTTACGGCGTTTCCATACCATGACTTGAATGAGATATTTGACGAATCAGCCCAGTCTAAGAACATATGGGATATACATGTTAGCTGAATGTTACCATTCCAAATGCAGAGAAGATGCACCCAGGACATGCTGGTTATACTGTAAGACATGTTACATCAGATGACCCACCTTGCGTAGTTCTGCTATGCTGACAGCGAGGCGCACAATCGCAGGATTCGAGAATGGAAAATTCAATAGTAAAGTACAAAGATAAGGGAGTCCTGCTTGTCCGCACCATGTAGCACTAATGATTTACAGTCAGCTTCATGACTTCTGCTGCTTAATATTCCCCTTTAAACATGGATACATATCAAATATTTCAATAGATTTCACACTCTGCGGGATTATTTCACAGACAGCGAAAACTTACATGAAACAGGAGAAAAGTTTCGAGAATTCTTGTAAATGATGTCAAAACAAAAGCAGATCTATGGCATGAGAAGCAGGGCTCTCACCTGCCAATAAACTGCCCTTGATCACTTGCAAGAGGGGATCCTCCCAGCTGACTAGAAGTGTGGAGAAAAAGAGATACTTGAAAGGGAAGAAAAAGTATCACACAGGTCACAGCAGCAGTCTCAACGAAACCCTCCGGGATTTCAGCTAGTCTAGGCCTTGTCATCCTCTATGCAGCTTTCCACTCTGCCCAGAAAATGTCGATAGGAAAATGTTTGAGGGGCCTCTGGTGGAAATTTTTTCATTCTTTCTGCATCGACAGGATGCCAAATCAATATTTAGTTCCCACTAACAAGCTGCTCGAGGTCTCAGTAGAAAATATTGCAGAGAGTGCGGGAAGACACAGTAATAAACAGCTGTCTGACTGTGAGGAAAACATGAATTGACTGGAAGCAGGTCCATAGTAAAAGGTCACTGAAACCCATGAACTCTTCAGGTGTTCCTATCAACTACTGACTTTAAAGAAAGATCTGCTGCGGGGAGCAGGGGGAGAATAGATCCTGGTTTTCAGCGTGTACGCCAGGCAGATAAGGAAATTAGTCAATTTGCTAGGATTCTTCTTGCTCTCCCCTCCATTCTATTTTATTAACTCATTGCAGGCAGCACCTTACAACACGATTACCCCTTCAGTGCCCTTATAGATGTGAGAAGATCACGTACAGAACATTAAGGGACTTTTTTTTTCTGCGAGATGAATCCGATTTTCTTGCTGACCTATATTGATAACGCAATTGTTTTCTAACCACACACCTTTTGGACAAGTTGGCCTGGGGAATGTCACTGTTCTCAATGAGTTTTCTTATACTTATACTCTGCAAAAGTAGAATATCGGAAATAAATATAAGATCCCTCCTAGTGAGATGGTTCCTACAACACAGATATATCGCAAATATGATAAGCAGCTACAGTATATGCTGCTCCAATGAAGAACACGAGCTTGGTAAACAGGAGCAAAAAACACCTGAAATAAAGGTATTATATTAGAGGCCTCTCAATACTACTTATGTACTTATTGAGACATACCAGAGCACAGGAATCTATGATGCATAAAGGGATCTATGATGCATCAGAAACAGTTTTTTTTTTTTATATTAATTTTTTTTTTTTTCATTTCTGATTTCCTTATTTATTTCAATAGTACTATGTCATAACTACAAAATATTGGCCTCCTGCTGCAGTCAACACAAACGATATGACAGTTCCGCAATTGGGTCCGCATCCGTTCCGCAATTTTGCAGAACAGGTGCGAACCCATTCATTTTTAATGGGGCCGAAATGTGCTGTCCGCATCCGCATTTGCGGATCCGCACTTCCGGTCCGCAAAAAAATAGAACATGTCCTATTCTTGTCCGCAATTGCGGACAAGAAAAGGCATTTTCTATGAGAGTGCAGGCGATGTGTGGTCCGCAAAATGCGGAATGCACATTGCCGTTGACCGTGTTTTGTGGATCCGCAAAACACATACGGACGTGTGAATGGACCCTAACCCTCATACTAAGGGGCTTTCTGATCTGCAATTTTGCGGATTAGATGTGGACCGATTCACTTCTATGAGGCCCCAAAAGATGCGGACAGCCGTGTGCTGTCCGCATCTTTTCTTCCTTTCCACAGCCCCGCAAAACAAGTAAAACATGCCCTATACTTGCCAGTGAAAAGTCTATGGGTCTGAAAAAATGCAGAAAGAAATCAATTTTTTGTGGACATGCTGAACTGACCACAAAAAACAAACGGCAGTCTGAATGAGCCCTAATAGCGAATGTAAAGTTGGGATAACAGTATGACAGCTATATTGTTTTCTTGGTAGGCCTAAATAAAGATGCCGCAGAAGAGCATTGCATTGATTAGTGCAACGGGTGTCACTCTAAATGAGCCACACACCTTTTCCCCTCTCTCACAGTAAGGGCTCGTTCACACGACCGTGCCGGCTTTTTGCGATCCGCAAAAAACGGATGCCTCCCGTGTGCCTTCCGTAATTTGCGGAACGGAACAGGAGGCCCATTATAGAAATGCCTATTCTTGTCCGCAAAAAGGACATGAATAGGACAGGAATCGTAATTCTTGCAGGGCCACGGGACAGAGCAATGGATGCGGACAGCACAGGGAGTGCTGTCTGAATCTTTTGTTGACCCAGTGAAATGAATGGTTCCGTATACAGACCGTATGTGGAACACATAAAACGGCCCGTATACGGAACGCAGAATACATTCGTGTGAACGAGCCCTTATGGTGTGACTGGAAAAGTTAAACAAGACTGCCCGCTGTGCTAAAAGTCCAAACAAAAGGGAAGTTAAATAGCCAGGACAGGAGGTTGACTACATGGAGTGACTTCAAATAATTCTATCTAAAAGACCATCCCCCCATGTTCTAGTATAAAAATGACATAGTATATTTGTTAATATGAGATATTTTTGATGGAAGTGTCAATTTAACACTTCATTTCATTAAAGGGGTTGTCCAACCCCCAAATCCATATCAGGCAGTTGGAGCTCTGTTCTGTCCCTGCTGTTTCGAGGTCCCTTTAGTCTGGAAGTGTGATAGTCCGTCTGTAGTCACAGGCACCACAGCAGCCATTCCCTGGCCTCATCGGTCACGTGCTGCTTCAGGACATATCACTGGTGAAGATGGTCGCAAATAGATCGTTAAGCAACATTAACCAAACTGCATATCATTAAGACATGTTCAGATTGCGCAGATTGGTTGCAGAATCCGCACTGAAAACCAACAACAAAATACAGTACACAAGCATGCAGAACGTTTAGGCGGGTTGCAACATAAAGGGGGAAATCTGCAGTAAAATCTGCGTAAATCAGTTGTCCACTTCTGAACGTATCCTTACTGTAAAGATGCAGCGGAAATCAATTTGACTCTCTGTAATAACATGGATTTTCTGCATGATGAGAATATGAGAAGTTTTACATAATTTAATTATGCTTCAGTCTACCAATCGCATTTAACCTACAATGAGTACTATATCAGTAATAAAGTTCTATAAAGCAATAAGTTAAAAAATAAAAACTTTGAAAGTAACTTTTTGTTTCTTTATAAGCCATGTCTTTAATTCAGCAGACCTCTTTTATTCTATATGAAAAAAAGGATTGCTCTTAGTTTACTTTGGCCTGAGGTATGCCCGTCTCTCTCCGTGCTCCTGAGAGGCGTACTGCACTCCACAGTGCAGACTAAAACACACACATTTCCCCTCTACACTGCAGACTGTTGTCCACAGCACTAGGCAGACAATCAAATATAGATATAGCCCTGAATGCTGGAGTGATGGGCTGCTGATAGCATGGGACATGTAGTGAACCTCTGTCGCAGATGTTGTATTGTAGTGCATAGGATTTTAAAAGAAAAAAAGCATGCAACGTATGGACATGTCAGCTTAATGTTCTGCCCTGTGTAAGGTCAGAATATTACAGCTACAGGTCTGTTGCTCTAGTAGCCAAAACAGATAAAAAATGCAATGCTGTTTGGCTGCTTGTAGCTGGAAAAGAATACAATGGGCTCATATTGTAGTTTATTTCTGGTTGTATTCATGAGCAGATCGCTCACCCCACCTCCTGGAACCATGATGGACGGGCTGCTCTGTATAACTGCACACACATAAGCCTGTCAATCATGTCCCGAGGGGCGGGGTGAGTGCTCTGCTCATGAATACAATACAGTGTATTCTTCCAGGGCTGGGATTAGCCAAACTGCATGATGTTTTTTTGTGCCCTTTTGGCTACTAGTACTACAGGATCTGTAGCTATAATATTCTGCCCTTACACAGAACTACATAATAAAATTACATCATGCTCTTTCCCTGGTGTCATATTTTTTTATATTTTTCATGGTAAAAACACCCACATATAAAAATTGCAGATCAGAATTTAGGTACAGTAAGAATAGTTTTTCATAGAAGCATTTCCTGGCAATATGTAAGTAAAAAAGGCAGCAAAGCCACTATTTAACGGGCGGTTTTGCAGTAGCAAAAGAAAAATCCTAGCAATCCCTTACTTATTCTCATCTTTTGTCACTTAGTATCAAGACATATAAAAAGAAATCTTCTGTTCGTGTCCCAGTCGATCAGTCATTTGCCTTTGCTATGTGTCTGGCTGTAAGACAACTGGTTGCACAGGGAACTTTCCTCCACAGCTTGCAAAAGTATGAAAAGTTCAGCTGGTACCGAAGCCGACTTTAGATTCCTGTTTTTAAAGTCATAGAGTTGAAGGCTAAAGTTATTCACCAAAGTCTTGCTCGACTTCGGACTTAACGAAGAGACAGGTCTTTGTACAGCATTAAAACGAAGTTGGACAACAAACCGACTTTGGATCTTGGATCCGAAGCTTGATTCACTCACCCCTAAAATCCGGCATTAAAATGGATTAAATCACCAGATAAGTATTCTGGATTGTTGGGTGACCAAAGAAATGTATATAAATCTCGTGAGTAGAGATCATTCAGCAAAACAGCTAGAGACGGAATACAAACACAAAATCAGCTACTTTTTTTTAGTGTAATTTCCTAATTGGTTCTTTCTGCTCAGTCTTCTGATTCTGGTCATGTGGAAGTCCAAATTATATTACAGTTTAGAGCTGTAAAAGTGTTGAATCAAATTATCATACTCTCTGGATTACTGGATTTCACTGAAAGTATTATATATAAAGTAATAATATAAATAAATATATATAAGGAAGAGAGCATATTTAAAAGAAGAAAAACTACCACAAGAGGACACAGTTTTAAATTAGAGGGGCAAAGGTTTAAAAGTAATATAAGGAAGTATTACTTTACTGAGAGAGTAGTGGATGCATGGAATAGCCTTCCTGCAGAAGTGGTAGCTGCAAATACAGTGAAGGGGTATAAGCATGCATGGGATAGGCATAAGGCCATCCTTCATATAAGATAGGGCCAGGGGCTATCCATAGTATTCAGTATATTGGGCAGACTAGATGGGCCAAATGGTTCTTATCTGCCGACACATTCTATGTTTCTATATACTAGCAGAAGGACCCAGCTTCGCACGGGCATATTTAATCTATTTCATTTAATGTTTTTTGTGTGTCGTTAAAAGATATCAACAGTATCCCCCATAACAGTGACCTCTACAGCACCCCTTTAACAGTGAACTCCACAGACCCCCCCCCAGTGCCCTGCCACTTTAAAATGTGACCTCCACAGCAGTCCATCCCCTTAACAGTGACCTCCACAGCACCCTGCCACTTTAATTCTAGGGCTACAGAACGACATGTGTCACACGACATTTTGTCTCAACAATTTTTATAATGATAGGCTACACTGAGACATGTGACATGCATGGATTTTTAAGCGACTGTCGCGTCGCAGTATGTCACATGTCGCAGTGCAACACCATAGACTATAATTATAAAAATTCTTGAGCGACACTGGTGTGACATCAATGTCGCGCGACACATGTAGCAGTGTAGTTGTGCCCTATGTGTCGTGCGACTTATTGTCGCTCGACACATGGCGTTGTGTAGCCCTAGCCTAAAGCTGACCTACAGCAGTGAAGTAAAATGGTTGGGTTGTTATGAAAACCTGGTGTAAAGCTGTGTGTATGTGGAAACTAAAGGCCTACGAGCTTCTATTGGCTGATAATGGACATGTGACCGTGTGTATGGCAGTTGGGATATGAAGAGAAAGACTTGCAGGCTTGTATTGGCTAATGCAGGTAATTTTTTGGGAATATTTTAGGAACTGTACGTCCTAGAGAGCTGAGACCTGGTCTAAAACCTTCCCGGACACCTGAAGTACCCGTGTTCCACATTTGGTGAAGATCGGTCCAGTCGTTTGGTCGCGCATAAAGAACAGACAGACAGATGTCTGGACAGACACACTCATTGTGTATCGGCATGTTACCTCCACAGTATTCTTTCCCAGATAGTAAGTGATATGTGTACCAAGTTTAGTAATTGATCGATGAGTTTTTGAGTTACAGAGCAATATGTGGGTAGCAAAAACTGTTGGAGCATACAAACTCCATGCAGCTGCTGTGTAGGGGCGTATGACCCCCTGGGAATATCTCAGGAACGGTAAGTCCTAGAAAGCTGTGAGCCCCACAAGATTTCTTTCCAGCTAGCAAGGGATGTGTATACCAAGCTTCGTTGAAATCGATGGTTGAGTTTTTGAGTGACCGCGGAACATACATACATACACACACACACACACATACATATATACGTCCTTATTTATATACAGGGCTCCAGACTAAAAAAAATATCAAGGAGCCATTGGCTCCTAACCTGAAAAATTTAGTCGCCAAATTGAAATTTTTAGTCGCCAAATTTATAATACATATAACTATGGTATAATAAAAATAAAAAAAACATGTCTTACCTAGGGTTGTCACGATACTATAATTTTGACTTGATTTCGATACCATAAAAAAGTATTGCGATACTCGATACCACGTGAAAAAAATAAAACACCAAAAAAACTGTGTGGATTCCACATTTTATGGAACGTCTGGACCATAATAGAACAGTCCGGTCCTAATTGTTGTCGGGACAAGGTGACAAAAAAATGGCAAATTGCACTGTGGTGTTATGTAATTTTTTTTATTGTTTATATATTTTATAAGTAAAATTGGGCAAGGGAGTGATTTAAACGTAATATTTTGGTGTTTTTTTTTTTTTTTTTTAATACCTATTTCCCCCTTAGGGACTAGAACCTGGGATCTTTCATCCCTTGTCCTATTCACCCTGATAGAGCTCTATCAGGGTGAATAGGACCTCACACTATTCCTGCTGCCCTGTGCTTTGTGCACTCAACAGCAGGGAGCTTACCATGGCAGCCAGGGCTTCAGTAGCGTCCTGGCTGCCATGGTAATCGATCGAAGCCCCAGGATTACACTGCTGGGGCTCCGATCAGAACTGCCACTGCCACCAATGATAATACTTGGGGGAGGGGGGGGGGGGGGGGGCACTGCACCACCAATGATTCTAATTTATAATACTGTGGATGGGTACACTACAAGGGGCATACTATAGGCAGCACATGGGATGCGCCTGAGCTCTGGGTATACGTGTGCATCAAAATCAGAAGTTGCCACCGGCGCTGACCAACACGGGTCTTGGTGTACACTGACAGGACACCTACGGGGCGAGGACCGAGCTTGGGCATCCCATGGGTGACAGCCCATGTACTTTTCCACACTGGCACAGAAGCAGATGGCGGTATAGATTAACCCTATGTGTAATGGGTCATGAGTAGAGACAGTATAGTACCAATGGACAGTGCATGGCGGAGAACCGCATATAAACATTGAGGTACAAAGACGCCTGCACACAGACAGGGCACACGCATGCAGCATCCTGCTGTACACTGCGAGCCCCGGGATAGCTGGCACCTATTACTCTGGCTGAATGAAATGCCAGTAAATCCCAGAACCCAAACAGTTTGGCAGCTGGGATGAATTGTGGAGGAGCCACCCTCGCTCTCCTCCGCCAGCACACGCGTGGTTAATGTATTTTTCATGAGGCCACACACGTACTGTGTACAGTAGACATAATACCCCGTAACGGCGTACGTATGCCAAATGTGACACATCCATCTCGTATCGTCGGCGCCGACGCTCACCCTCCTCATTGTCGGTGCATGCAACATCGGCGATAGGGAAATATACCGTAAGCGTCCCCGCAGTTGGAGAAGGAGGCGGTCCCTCCCCCCTGTACTGCTGCTGCCACCACCAATGGGCTGATAGCAGGGAGGAGGAGGGGAGGGGCTATGGCCACTGCACCACCAATAAATATCGTTTATGCTTACAATACAAACGCAGGCTGCCATGCGGGTGCCGGACATATCCCATACCCGGCACCCAGCCTCTATGACTGCGCGAGGCGATCCGCCGCTATTAACCCCCTAGGTGCCGCACCGGAGGGGTTAATAGCGGCGGATCGCAGCGCGCAGTCATAGAGGCTGGGTGCCGGGTATGGGATATGTCCGGCACCCGCATGGCAGCCTGCGTTTGTATTGTAAGCATAAACGATATTCATTGGTGGTGCAGTGGCCATAGCCCCTCCCCTCCTCCTCCCTGCTATCAGCCCATTGGTGGTGGCAGCAGCAGTACAGGGGGGAGGGACCGCCTCCTTCTCCCGTGTTGTTGAGAACATGGCCGCGCTGAGAGCAGCGCGTGTCATGTCAGTTTGTGAAAGCGGCAGAGCAGCGGCGGGTCTAGGCGCAAATGGCGACAAGACTACAAAGTCTTGTCGCCATTTAGCATTTGCGACCATTTTGGTCGCCATCTGGAGCCCTGATATATATATATAAAGACTAGCAGAAGGACCTGGCTTTGCACGGGTATATTTCATTTAATGTTTGTGTGTGTCGTTAAAAGATATCGACAGTATCCCCCATAACAGTGACCTCTACAGAACCCCGCCCCTTTAACAGGGAACTCAACAGTCCCCCACCCCTTAACACTGCTCCCCCCCCACAGTGCCCTGCCACTTTAAAATGGGGCCCCCATAGCATTCCATCCCCTTAACTTTGACCTTCACAGCAACCCATCCCTTTAACAGTGAGTTTCATAGCACCCCACTCCCTTGACAGTGACCTCCTCAGGGGCCAGCCCCCTTAACAGTGACCTCCACAGCAGCTGCCCCTTTAATAGTGGCCCCTGCCCCCTTACAAGTGACCTCCACAGCGCCCTGACACTTTAATGCTAGGTCTACACGACTACATGTGTCGCGCAACATTTTGTCTCAACAATTTTTATAATGATAGGCTATGGCGTCGCAGTGCGACATGTGACATGCTGCGCCTGCGACACGACAGTTGCAAAAAATCTATCCTCGTCGCAGTGCAACACCATAGACTATTATAAAAATTGTTGCGCGACACATGTAGCAGTGTAGTTGTGCCCTATGCGTCGTGAGACTTATTGTCGAGCGACACATGTCGTCGTGTAACCCTAGCCTAAAGCTGATTTACAGCAGTGAAGAAAAATGGCTGGGTTGTTATGGAAACCTGGAGTAAAACTGTGTGTATGTGGAGACTAAGGGCCTGCGAGCTTCTATTGGCTGATAAGGGACATTTGACCGTGTGTATGGCAGTTGGGATATGAAGAGAAAGACTTGCAGGCTTGTATTGGCTACTGCAGATGATTTTTTGGGAATATCTCAGGAACAGTATGTCCTAGAGAGCTGTGACCCCCACAAGATTTCTTTCCAGGTAGCAAGGGATGTGTATACCAAGTTTCATTGAAATCGATGGTTGCGTTTTTGAGTGATCGCGGAACATACATACACAAACATATACGTTATATATATATACATACACACACACACACACACATACACATAGTATATATATATAGATACACAAATACGAGGGCAAGTCAAAAATTATCTCCACTGTCGGATTTATTGAAAGTTGATTAAAATAAACTCTACATCCAGAGTGGAGATAATTTTTGACTCATCCTCCTATATATACACGGATCAAAATGTATTTAGTATGAGATATTTATTAGGTAAATGGCTTTGAAACAAAAAAGGAATACCCATACCTGTCCTTCAAGAAGCTTCATTATGTGGTTCATCCATTCTTTATCATATTCTACTGACCGCTTCACATTTGCTATTTCCTAATGGGAGGAAAGGAGACACAATAATTTATGACAGCTTTATGAAAGCATTACGGCCATAGAATAAAAAAGCACATAGCGTTTAAAACACCTTACATCAAAAGTGACCAGAGTGCTCCATGGATACATTACACATCCCTGTTTTGCTAATAACAAGGAACAATCAATACCCCTGTATCATCCATAAAAGAGTGAAATGGCTACATGGACCAGCTCCAGTTTTACCCAGGCTACATAAAGGTCGTAAGACATGTTTCTTAAATGCTGAGCCATCTAGCTTTCCATTACTTTAACTTCAGACAAGCAGTGAACACAATGTGATGCAGCACGATTCTATGTGTGAAATTCTGACAAAGAACATTACGGTAGGTGCTTTTGTGGTGCATCAGCACTTGAGGGGTCTTTTGTTACAAGCCAAATATTGGGATACCTGAACATTTCTGGAATGTGACTGTATATTATATACATTTCTCTTCACTGTCACTGTCTGGTCCAGACCATTATCCAGACCAAGCAGCCTCACTAGACCATTATCCTTCTATTAAACCTACACACTCAGGAAGAAGGTGATTTCTTCACATCTGCCAAACATTCGCCTATCAGACTGCCGAATGGTGAGAAATGACTTCACCATGTAACAGGTATTCAATACTCTAGTGTGCAGCCAAACTGCACATGCGCGGTGGCGTTTTAGAGAAAACATAGGCCCCGATTTATCATGCCTTCACTCCAGAATTCTGGCTTCAAAAAGTCACAAAATGTGTCTTTTGTGACTTTTAGCACTCAGTTGTTCAAAAATTTTGCGACTCTTTGCATTTTTACACCACTCGCTCCAGTTTTGTAAAGTGGGAGGAAAAGAGGGTGTTAATAAATTTCACTGACTTTTCTTTTAAAAAGTCGCAAAAAAAGTTGCAATCTCACTCCAGTAGAAGGGTGGAGTTGGAAAACTGGAGGAGCTTTTATTTTATTTTTTCTAGACAAGTTTAAGGATAAGATAAATTTATCAAACGACATGTGACATTTGATAAATATGGCTAAAAGTTATCCAACGCAGACTCAATCAAAACTGACTACAAATATTCCAGGGAGAAGAGTCGAGTTTCAGCTTGATTGACTTATCTCTCCATAGACAAATAGGAAGAGACCTGCATATGTTGTAACAGGTTTTATTGTATACATTTCTAATCTCTTTCTCAGTTTCTTTTTTTTTTTTTTTTTTTTTTTTTAACGTATTACAGTTATAGCATACAAAGCCCCAAAAAATAATGCATACACAAAATAAATCATTAACAAAACAATGCAAACACAAGGGGAAAAAAATGGCATTTCCTTCAAAAATCATATTTCGAATAGAAACCCCACAATTAGGGCCCATTGATAGGAGTGATGTTCATGTCTGTGTGCTGTGCAACATAGGGACTAAACACAGACACATTATGGTCAATTCAAATTTATTATAGTCAAGGCCAAGTAACATGGCAGTTTACAGAGCTCGATCTGCTGCCCTGAAACAATGATTTTGGTGCCCGCATAAACAAAGATTTACCTTATGAATGAGTGTTTTGCTCGTTCATCAGGTGATCTGCGGCATCTTCACATAAACTGATTATTAGAAATGAGCGTTGGCTCAAGATATTTGGCCGACAATTGCCCAGTGTAAATCCGCCTTTACTCACCTCTTCACCTGGGGTCTCTAGTATATCACTGAGGTCAGACTGTGAGATGTTGAGGATGCTGGCTGCCAGTGACTGGGCTCGGTGTACAGACTGTTTGGATGGACCACTTACAGACTCTTGCAATATTTTGGCTTGTCTAAGAAGAGTTCTCCTTTCACACACATCCACTTGAAGTTCTTTTGCCAAGCTCTTTTCAAACAACAAAAAAAGAAGAAGCAGTTTTAGCAATTAAAAACATAATCCTTCAAAACTCATCTATTCAGCAGTACCTACCTACTTCTCCTTTACCGTGATTGCCCCTCAGCCTAAATCCAACAATCACCACCGCCTGTCACTAACACCCCTGATTTACTGTATCCAATATGCAAACCCCACCTCTCAAGATGCAAGTTTGTTTGGGTCAGATCACTTTTTCCATACTGTATGTATTGAGGCCTATTCTACCATGTAATAAAAGTATTACATAACATGTTTTTTTTTTATCTCTCTCTCTCTATATACTGTATATATATATATATATATATATATAAAAAAAGGAAGAGTAATGGCGGCACTGGAAACAAGCAGTATGGGTGCTATGTCCAGGGATATTGCTGCTTACCCCAGATGAACAAAAACGAAGAAAGGACAGCACTCCAAGTAAAAAAGTAGTGGTCTTTAATCACCCATGCAGATGGCAACGTTTCAGCTCAAACAAGAGCCTTTTTCAAGCTTGAAAAAGGCTCTTGTTTGAGCTGAAACGTTGCCATCTGCATGGGTGATTAAAGACCACTACTTTTTTACTTGGAGTGCTGTCCTTTCTTCGTTTTTATATATATATATATATATATATATATATATATATATAAAAAAAAGAAAACAAATGGCGGCACTGGAAGAAAACAATGTGGGTGCTAGGTCCAGGGATGTAGCAGCTTACCCCGTATGATAAGGATGAAAGACGGACAGCACTCCAAGTAAAAATAGTGGTGTTTATTCACCCATGTGGATGGCAACGTTTCAGCTCATACAAGAGCCTTTTTCAAGCTTGAAAAAGGCTCTTGTATGAGCTGAAACGTTGCCATCCACATGGGTGAATAAACACCACTATTTTTACTTGGAGTGCTGTCCATCTTTCATCCCTATATATATGTATGTATAAAATGCATAATACTTGCATACAAGCTCTCTAAGCACAATGTTGTGCAGCAAGGACTTAAACCAGGACTGCCAATTACACGACACGAATCATAATCACATTCAACCTCTTATAAGGAAGACGTTAGACACACCACAGCTTTGACTGGTACAGACTATAGAGGGCTAGCTAGGGATTTCTTCTCCAGCCCGGTCTTTAAAGGGGTTGTCCACTTTCTGGTTACTGTTCACCAAAGCGTTTGTGAGATGATTATATGGCACTTACTAATATAGCCTTTGTTGAAATTCTGCCATATTCTCTATATTTTCTAAGATATGCTGTGTTTTTTTCCTAAATAAAACTTACCAGGAAAGGTTAAAGGACCTTAATATGAATAGCTTGGAAGAAAGAAGAGACAGAGGGGATATGATAGAAACTTTTAAATACATAAAGGGAATCAACTCGGTAAAGGAGGAGAGCATATTTAAAAGAAGAAAAACTACCACAAGAGGACATAGTTTTAAATTAGAGGGGCAAAGGTTTAAAAGTAATATCAGGAAGTATTACTTTACTGAAAGAGTAGTGGATGCATGGAATAGCCTTCCTGCAGAAGTGGTAGCTGCAAATACAGTGAAGGGGTTTAAGCATGCATGGGATAGGCATAAGGCCATCCTTCATATAAGATAGGGCCAGGGACTATTCATAGGATTCAGATATATTGGGCAGACTAGATGGACCAAATGGTTCTCATCTGCCGACACATTCTATGTTTCTATGCTTAAGTGTTTACAAAGTCTTTTATGCTGTCTACAATATGGCTGCTGATGTAGGGTCATGTGACCAGGCAAATCATCTCTGTGTGATGTCTCCTCCATACAAATACATCGCACCTGCCACCTGTACTTGTTCTTTGGGGAGTTTAGTCCATGTGCACTTTGTTTGAATGGAGGAGACATCACATGGAGACGATTTGTCTGGTCACATGACCCTCCATCAGTGGCCATCTTATGGACAGGATCTCTGTGTGGACAGCACAAAAGACTTTGCAAACAAGTAAGCATATCTTATAAAATATAGAAAATAGTGCAGAATTTCAACAAATGCTATATTAGCAAGTGCCATATCATCATCTGACAAACAAATTGGTCAACAGTAATCAGAAAGTGACCAACCCCTTTAAAGGGTAACTGTCATTTTTTTTTTAATGTAATTGGATTGGTCTAAGTTTACCTTAGTTCCCTAGTTAATACTTTTGTATAGGTATTGAATTACCTAGTAATTGCAGCATGTTCTTTCCTCCCCCAAGCATTTCGAAGGTGCGGCTAAAACAGCGTTGTTAGGTGTCCTCCATCTCCTATATACAGAAGACCGAGGACGTAGTAGTGGGCAGTTCCCACTGCCCGCACGCTCCCGTCGGACCGGGATAGTGCCGATATTCGTGATAAAAATTTGCGATAAAAATTTGTGATCAACTACTCAGGAGGAAGAGGGCGTGTTTAAGTCTGGAGAAAGCCGATTGGTTGGGGTGAGGCTGCGCGTTCCTGAGATTAGCTAAATTAATTCTGGGTAGTTAGGGAGGGAGGTCTTAGCCTCAGGGTAAGGGCATCGGCAGCCATCTTGAGAAGATAGTCCGAAAGAAGTCTTATGAGGAGTGGTTGCTATGGATGGAATCTTATTAAACAAGTGGTATGTGAACACAATAATTAGTGATTATGGATTATCACCACAGCAGCAACAACATATATGAAAATAGAATTTTGAGTGAAAATTTGACAGTTATCCTTTTAAGAAGTTTGGTCAAGGCAGAGTAGCTGCTTGGCAGCCACCCAACCACTCCAAGCATCTGGGGGAAAATGTCCTACCAGTCCATGTTATACTGCTGGCAACTCCTTGAAATATAAAATATGGACTAACAACTGTCTGAATTACACTGCATTGAAATACCTGCAATTCTCATTTATTTAGAACAGTCTGCAAACATTAAAATGCACTCTAAATAAAATTTACACATAATGAATACTACGCCAGAAAAGAGGCTTTTTTATGCCGCCCTTGCCACATTTCCAAAAAGGGTGTGGTAAGGATGGGAAGTGGGTGTGACCATCAGCCGCAACAAATTTATCTTCATTTACACCAGTTTTCTAAGGCCTAATATATGACGCATCTTCCAACAGCGCAGGAAATATCAAGACCAGTGCAGAAACGCTTCAGTTTTGTTCCCATTCATTGTCAATAGGGACAAAACTAAACTGAACGAAACAGAATGCACCAAAATGCATTCCGTTCCGTTTAGTTGCGTCCCCATCGCGGACAGAAAAACGCTTCAAGCAGCGTTTTTCTGTCCGCGATGTGGTGCAGAGCAATAGAAAACGGATCCGTCCCCCATTGACTTTCAATGGTGTTCAAGACGGATCCGTCATGGCTATAGAAGACATAATACAATCGGATCCGTTCATGACAGATGCATGCGGTTGTATTATGGTAACGGAAGTGTTTTTGCAGATCCATGACGGATCCGCAAAAAACGCTAATGTGAAAGTAGCCTTATCTTGATTGTGTAGGTCAGTACAATTACAGCGATATACCACATTTTAATAGTTTTTCTTGTTTTAATACTTTAAAAAAATAAAAACTCCATATTCTGACCCCCATAACTGTTTTATATTAACATATATCAAGCTGTGTGAGGGATTATTTGTTGCAGGGCAATCGGTATTGTTCATTGATACCATGTTGGGGTGTGTATGACTTTTTGATAACTTTTTATGATTTTTTTTCGATGGTAAAACAACCAAAAAATGAAAAATCAGCCATTTAGATTTTTTTTCCATTACACCAGTCACCATACAGGATAGATAATTTTGTATTTTAATAGTACAGGCTTTTTTGGAAGTGGTGATGCTAATAATATTTATTATTTACCTTTTTTTATTTGTAAACTTGGGAAAGGGGGTGATTTAAAATGTATACGGTTTTTAAAAACGTTGTTTTTAACCTTCTTTTTACACTTACTGTATTTTTACATCCCCTAGGGGACTTTAATGGGGTTGTCTCACTTCAGCAAATGGCATTTATCATGTAGACAATGTTAATTCAAGCCACTTACTAATGTATTATGAATAGGGATGACGAGCGAATCGACTTCGGATGAAACATCCAAAGTCAATTCGCATAAAACTTATTTTAAATATTGTACGGAGCAAGCGCTCCGTACAGTATTAGAATGTATTGGCTCCTATGAGCCGAAGTTATTACTTTGCGAAGTCTCGCGAGACTTCGCATAATAACTTCATAAATCAATTTCTACTGTAAAAAAACATTTCCCGAACTCGGGTCCGGTTCCAAGGTACCACTTGGAATCGAACCCGAGTTTGGGAAATGTTTTTTTTTACAGTGGAAATTAATTTATGAAGTTATTATGCAAAGTAATAACTTCAGCTCATAGGAGCCAATACATTCTAATACTGTACGGAGCGCTTGCTCCGTACAGAATTCAAAGGAAGTAATATTCGCTCATCCCTAATTATGAATATCTATTTTGCCTCCTTTTCTGGCTTGATTAATTTTTCCATTGCATTAGACCGTGCTGATTTCCAGGGGTTATGACCACCCTTCAATCCAGCAGTGGTGGCAGCGCCTGCACACTGTTGGAAAAAGCAACAACCTCTCTGGGGGTCGGGTGTGCGCACAGGGCTACCTGTTATGTGCCATACTGGCCACCATAACATTCAGGGAATGCAGGTTTTTGTGCCATTATGGCTCAAAAAATGGAAAAAGGCAGAGTAGACCCAGCATGCATGTGAAACCTGCATTCCCTGAATTTTATGGTGGCTAGTATGGCACATAACAGGTAGTATTTAGTGTTAGGTTCCCATCTTATAGAGATCGCCTTGACGCCGGCAGACAGGCCCAAATAATTTTGTACAAAATATATTTGCCAAGAATCTCAAATTTACAAAATAAGCGATGCATTAGCATCAGAATATTTTCTATAACTATGGCATTATTGTAAGTTATTTGTGTTTGCAGAGTGCTGTTGCATTGTGTTTTTCTCTTTGTGTTTCTAGCCATGGCGACATGCACCTGCGCATTTGGATGTGCTGACTGACACACTTTTTTTTGCAGTTGTACTGGAACTGGAGGTGTGGCTGACTCCAGTTAGTCTTGTACCCCTGACCAGCCTGTATGCCATATAGGCTGATTTTAATTTGTGTTAGTATAAAGCCGTAGCCTGCTCTCCCTGCATTTATTGGAAGCCGTCTGGCACCAGGAGAGGTATAGAGTGGCCTCAGTATGCATGTTGGTACCTGTATTCCCTGGATTTAATGGAGGCCATTATGGCATAAAAAATTGTAAAAGGCAGAGTGGACTCAGCATGCATGTGGAACCTGCACTCCCTGAATTTTATGGTGGCCAGTATGGCACGTAACAGGTAGTATTTAGTGTTAGGTTCCCGTCTAATAGAGATTCGCCTTGACCCAGGGAGACGGGCCCAAATAATTTTGTACATGTAAATGTATTTGCCAAGAATCTCAAATTTACAAAATAGACGTAGCATTAGCACCAGAATATTTTCTATAAATATGGCATCATGGTACGTTTGTGATTGCAGTGTGCTGTTGCAGTGTGGTTCACCCAATCTCGCTGCATGGGAGCCGTTATTTGACCTATCATATGCCGTTGTCCAATTACCACTGCACCTGAGGGGGGTTAAAGTTCCGTGATCAGCATTATTACTGATTACAGACTCTTCCTCCGGGTGTCTGCTGTGTAAGAACAGCAGGCATCCCAGCCCTGACTTCTGCCATACATTAATGGATGTCGGGAAGGGGTTAAATCAGCAATAATATATGATTAAGCTCTCACGTAAAAATAGTAACTCAGCGGTTGTGTGTACCAGGGACAGACTACCTTGACTGGAGAGGTTTAAGAATGATGCTTCAACCCATTAAGCCATTCACTGTATATTAGGTGCTGCTCCTGGTGCATGCATCAGTAACCATATGCCAAGCACAAACAGCTACTGGCTTCATTCATTAAAATCCAAAGAGTGTGTTATACTGTTTACAGTCTAATAGATATTCACTGTCGCTGTTCAGGCTTCTGATTCAATTTGCTTAAATCCCAGCTGCAAAGTAATCTTGATGGAGATTAAGTTAATTTATCAGCAATATCTACTGTGGAGTATCATCAGTAATAAAAGGGCTGCCTCTGCCTCACAAAGGTGACATGCTCTTTTTTTTTGCTTTTACAATAAGGACAGTACAAAGTGATGATGTTCTAGCTGTAAATTCCCATTAGAGACTGAGCATTGTCAACGAGCCTTCAACAGATGCTGCTAGATCAGGAAACAAAGAGCACTGACAAGTCGTCTTCTTCTAGAGGTTGTAAAGTTACAAACCCATGCAGACTAAGGCTCCATTCACACGTCCACAATTTCGCATACCTCCCAACTCCTGTTTTCAAGTTCGGCGTACAAGGTTCGAGTTCGGGTTATCTAAGAATTCCGTTATGGATTCCGCTACCATAAGTTATGGTCCGTGGAAGCGGAGTCCATAACGGAATTCTTAGATAACCCGAACTTGAAAACAGAAGTTTGCTCAACACTACTCCCAACTTTGTGGACAGGCAAAGAGGGGCACTTAAGGTTCATTGTGTGACAAATACATTTTCCTGCATATTTATACACTTGAATAGATTTCTAAAATCAAAATTGCATCAAATAATGAAATAATATACAAATGTACAGATAGGAACAGACAAACACTTTCTGGATCAATATTATAAGTGTAATAATGCAAATCTATAATTCAGATGAGAAAAAGGGACATTTAAGGAGCCAAGAGGGACAGAGGGACTTCGGGTCAAAAGTAGGGACTGTTCCCCCAAAAGTGAGACACTTGGGAGGTCTGGAACAGGGACAGGGGAGCAAGTAGCTGCTAGACACCTCTTGCGCCAGAAAATGCAGCCATTACGGATATAATTTTAACTTCAGAAATGGAACGTAGCTGGTGACTTTCTGAGAAACAAATTTAGAAGTGACAAAATGTGATTTCTGCAACTAAACAAAAAAAATTCTAATATCTCTGGGAGTAAAAAAAAAACAACAAAAAAACATCAAAGTCTGTTAAACATTAGACTGAAGGTGAAAAAATAGGATATTTATGAAAATGACCAGCGTTTTATACATTTTTTTTTGTTTAAAAGGCGCTTTTAGCACTGGTTGATTTTATTAGATTGAGATGGCATCGACCAAACCACTGTCGAGCTGTAGTGAGGCTATGTAGCATGTTTGTGGATAGCAGTCTACAATATCAATGGAGCAGATACATGTAAAATGCAAACAGTGTCTTCTGAGTATAATTCGAAGCTGAGCACTCAAGAGTTTGCTTGTTTCAGGGCATTGAGGTGTATAGTCACTGCTTACTGATAAAGTAAAATGTGAGCCGTCTCCGGGGTCCAGGAGATGTCATGTTGAATAATGCTGGTGATAATACAGCATAGATGAGTGGCTCTGTCATGTCTAACAAAGCAAGATAAAATATTTTATATGACAGAAGGAGACATCCCCTTATCTCCTATAAATTACACAAATGCTAGTTTTATTATAGAGAAAGCGTCTAAAACTCTTCAAAGCACAGCGAACTGATAGACGATATCTAAATTCCTCAGAGCTATTTGCAAAAAACCTCCCCCATTAAAGCCAACTCCCCAAAAAAGTTAGAGTGCGTACGTTACGTGGAGTTGCTGGTAGGGTTGTTGCGGGTAGAGAAATTTCAATACCCAATCGATACTTTTGTCCCGGTATCGATACAATACTGGGATTTCCATTTTTCCGATACTGGGCTGCGCAGTCTAGTATCTCTGTACATGAGCGCACTGCTGTGAGCGCGCTCATGTTCCCTCAGCAGCACAGGGGAGAAGGAAGCAGTCTCTCCCTTTCCCCTGTGTTGCCGCTGCCACCAATGAGGAGAGAGGGGCGGGCGCACTGTGCCACCAACGATAGGAGGACTTTGTTAGGTTACCAGGCTACATAAAGCGGCGCCCAGGGATGTCCCTGCACTTACTATTATTCGTGGGCGCCGCTCCATTCGCCCGGTGAGCCCCCATTACTGTATCTGGCTCCGTATGCTAATTACTACTATCGGAGCGATGGGGAGGAAACATCAGCTTCTCTCCTGGGCGTCTCCTTCTCCCTGCTGTAGCACTGTCCAATCGCAGCGCAGAACATCACAGTCAGGGAGAAGGAACGCCCAGGAAAGAAGCTGATGTCTCCTGCCCATCGCTCCGATAGTAGTAATTAGCATACGGAGCTGGAGACAGTAATGGGGGCACAGCGGGCGAACGGAGCGGCACCCAGGAATAATAGAATAGTAAGTGCAGGGACATCCCTGGGCGCCGCATTATGTAGCCTGCTCATGAAAGGTCGTCTTTAACTTTTAATACAGGAGGCAGGTGGCGGCAGCAAAATCACATAGCCGGCACCCTGACTTTGACAGAAAGCTGCGATTAGCGGAAGTTAACCCCTCAGGTGCGGCACCTGAGGGGTTTACTGCCACTGGACTGCTGCCGGCACCCGCCTCCTGTGCGCCCCCTCAACCCCCCCAGTATTAAAGTCATTGGTGGCAGTGGCCACAGGGTCCCCCTCGACCCTCCCACTCATTATTGGCAGTGGCAGCTTCTGATCGGAGCTCCGATCGGTTACCATGGCAGTCAGGATGCTACTGAAGCACTGGCTGCCATGGTAACATCCCTGATGCTGTGTGCACAGAGCACAGAGCAGCAGGGACAGTGTGAGGTCCTATTCACCCTGATAGAGCTCTATCAGGGTGAATAGAACAAGGGATAAAAATAAAATAAAAACACCAAGTATAACTCACCCCCTTTCCCAATTTTACATATAAAATATATAAACAATAAATAAATAAACATATAACATATCGCCATATCCGAAAAGTCCAAACTATTAAAATATTTTAAAAAATCTATGCGGTGAATGCCGGAACAGAAAAAAATAAATATATAAAAACTCTGTGATTCGCCATTTTTTAAAATGCGGAATGCACGTGGCTTTTTTGGTGTTTTATTTTTTCCGAGTGGTATCGAATATCGCAATAGTTTTTTTATGGTATCGAAACCGAATCAAAATTTTGGTATCGCAACAACTCTAGTTGCTGGGTTGGCTTCTATCTTGTAGACAAGTGCTCACTGCAATATTTCCTAGTCTGGCACTCAAGGGCACAACCTGATCACCGTGCCAGTTTGCATTTATGCATCTAATATTTTCTATGCTAATAATCCTGTCTATCCCTCTCGATTAACCTTGCTGTAATATGTCAGTGATCTATCCAAATAAAACAGTGGCAGTAATAAAGATGAAGGACCTGAGCAGTACCTAACTAATGAGTGGGATGGCGAGATGCAGAAGAAAGCAAGCAGTGAATCAGTCAGTCATACCCAGATAGAGCCTCCCTGTAAGTCAATCCCAATGCAGACACCCCCACATGAAGTAAAGCTGGAGAGATCATTCATTTCTAGCAATGAATACAAGGTTAGTATGGTACTTCGTGTGATTTATGTGCTTTCTTTATTTTGTTGCATCAGCTGCACTAATATAATCCATGTGATTGTGGTGTACATAAGTAACTGACACGTATCTTTAAACAAATGCATTTTATTTCCTGTTTTGCATCTTCCCTTAGGGCAATGATGGGCATACGCTTTTCCCCCCAAAGGTTGGCTATAAAAACAATCTGTAAACTACGTTCACTTAATCTGTAAGCTACATTGCAACCAAGGCTGACTGACAGGTACTGATCCTGGTTCTGAGTTTATAATGCTGGAACCACCTGTGATATCTCCAGTCAATGTACCCCAGCTGAGATTTCATCAAGCCTGAGGTGACCCAATACAACACTCTGTGATGTCATCGATGCCCTTGTATCTGTTACTTCCTGCTGCTTCATGTTCTTAGATACTACTTTAGTTGTGCAGTTCTATGCAACTGCTTTGCATCTGAATCTGGGGTTGGCTATTGCCGAGGTTGCCTGATTGATTAGGGTGGAGTTGCTGAAGTTTGTGCCTCTTAATTCCCAGGCCTCACTCCACAGTGTTTGCCATGTGCGTTTTCCCCCAGATTCTCTTATTCTTATGTTTCAGTTACTGTGTTACTGTGCTGTTCTGGCTGAGTTGCTGGGATGAGATTTAGTGTTATTCCATTTCTGTTTACTGTCATTGATCCTCCTGTATGCCATACATCTGCCCTTTACTCAATGGATCATCTCCTCATTCTGTGACTCTCTACATTTAGTTCCTGTCATTCACCAGTGAGTTTGAGTGCCTTGCTTTCTGCCAGTATTTATATGCCTCATTTACATAGGTTTTGCAACCACCGGTTGCTGTGCAATTCAGCCCTACTTTAAGGCATGTGGGTATATGAGTACCAAGAGCCTCATTTAGGACATAGATAAAAAAAAACACTGCTATAGGTGAAGTCCAGTTCTGCGGTCCTTGTACAATCAGAGTACTTATAGTATCCTATAAGTTAGCAAACCTAAAAAGGGCTTTTTCAGGACTAGAAGAAAATGGCTGCTTTATTCCAAAAACAGCCCCACACCTGCCCATGAGTTGTGGCTTGTATTGCAGCTCTGCTCCACTGAAGTGAATGGGTCTGAACTGTAACGCCCCACACAACCTGTGGTGGTGCTATTTTTGGAAGAAGCAGCCACCTTTTACTAGCTCTAGACAACACAGTTAACCATGTTTTGCCCGAGTCCAGCTCAGGCTGAAAGTGGAGGGGGGAGGGCTGCTTTAGATGCTGCTATCTTTTGAATGGTACACAAGCAACTGGTCTTGTTTGAAAGCTGACATTCCAGGCTTTCATACAAGACCAAAATGACAGCTAAAGTCCAAACATCAGAGAAGATATCACTGTTAAATAATCGAGTCGGGAATAATCACGGGTAAAATCTGCTTTTACTTTCACTTTCAGCTGCATTCACAGCATCACGATTTCTATCAGTGATATCTTCCCCTGTACTGAACAGATTGCAGTCTTTCTGGTATTGTCTGAAAGCTTGGAATTTTAGCTTTCAAACAATACAAAGCCCATATCTGGTAGCTGGAAATGTGACATTATCATCATTGTATTGACCCAGATAATAAAATAATATTATTTTTACCACACAGTGAACGCAGTAAAAAAAATCCACAAAATAATGTAAAAATTGCAGTTTTTCTTATCTTTCCCCCTAAAAATAAAATAAGTTATTTAATACACAATATATACCCCCAAATGGTTCCTAAAAAACATACAACTAATCCCGCAAAATAAAATAAAAATTTAGAAGAAAAAATAAAAAAGTTATGACTTCTAGAACATAAAGGGGGAAAATATTATTGGTTCTTAATAGTGATGATCGAGCATGCTCGGCACATGGCGGTACTTGGCCAAGCACCGCATGTGCTCGAGCGCCATGCTCGAGTCTCCTCTTCAAAAATTTATCTGTGACATACAATGTAATTTTTCCGTAGACTGTGTCCGCTTCTGACAGTGACCTTACCAGGGCCACTACTGCAGTGTAACGTGTGCGCTTCAAAACTTTATCTGTGACATACAGTGTACTTTGTCAGCTTTGAAACCATACTTTCCCCGAAACCCAAAGACTTTGGTTTCCCGGAAGCAGCTCGGCGGGTCATGGGAATAACGCCGCCGGATGTCATCGTTTATGGTTGGAACTACGATGTTATCTAATCGTCTTCGAACTTCCGACTTTTGTTTTTGATTAATGAAAACATTCTTGGCAAATTCTTTCGCTTTGGTTTGTCTTGCGCAGGTCCAAGAATTTCACCTCTAGGCCGACCCTCTTAATCATGGCCCCAGTTCCGAAAACCTACAAAATAGAACCGGAGTCCTATTCCATTACTCCGAGCTGAAGTATTCAGGTGATCCGGCCTGCTTTGAACACTGTAAATTTTTTCAATGATCAGCTAAGCAGCAGGTACTCTCCCATAATTTTTTTAATGGTCAGCTCAGCAGCAGGCCGTCAATCATAATGTTTTAGAGGGTCAGCTCAGCAGCAGGCCCTCGCATATAATGTATTAGAGGGTCAGCTCACCTACAGACCCTCACCTACAATCTTTTAGAGGGTCAGCTCACCAACAAGCCATCACCTACAATCTTTTACAGGGTCAGCTCACCTGCAGGCCCTCATCTAATTATACCTAATAGGTAATTAGCGCGCATGCTGCCTTGCTTGGATGTGGTAGCCGTAGCCTTTTCTCAGGCTCCCCCTGCGGAATCAAACACAGATTCCCCCTTACCTGTAGTCACCGTGGTTGGCGCTGAAAATAACATTGAAAGTTTTTAGGGCAGACATCCGAATGGATCGTCGCCGTCACGGGGACGTGCAATCGGTCCCAGGTTACCTAGAGTCACCAAAGCGGCCGCAGGTCCTCGCCCACAATGTTTTAGATGGTCAGATCAGCAGGCGCTTGCTCCAAATGTTTTTGAGGGTCACCAACAGGCCATCAATCATAATTTTTCAAGGCTGTGTATGATGCCCTATTTTATGTGTAATAAAGGGTGTATTGGAGTGCCGATTCCTTGTAATTTTTGGCAGCCCTTTCACTTAGCGCATAGGCTATGAGTGTAGAAGTCCCACTACATGAACAATTGTACCTAAATGTGAATGAGGCCCTCCTTTATGTGATATACAGGTTGTATCGGAGTGCCTCTTCCTTGTAATTTTTGGCAGCACTTGCACTTTATATACAAGTAAATATACAGGAAAGAATGTTTTCTAATAATGTTTCCTCTAAAACCGATTTAATCTTCAGTTTTGTGCATATTATTGTCAATCTGTAAAAGTCGCGTACTACTCGGACAACATTGTTCCCAGCAGCGACCTGGGAGTCCAAGATGCATCCAGACATCCTCCCCAAGCTGTTCCCGAACCATTTCAGTGGTGTTTCCATCAATTTCTGACCTTTTCCTATGAACCAGACTTCCTCCCCTCTTCAGAGTAGGGGGTGCCTGGTTTAATGCTCGGGTTCTCTCACTGACTTCCATTGTAGAGCACCCGAGCATCCCGATGTGTTCGGCCAGAGCACCCGAGCACTTTGGTGCTCGATCAACACTAGTTCTTAAGGCTAAAATTAATGATGTCACTAAGGGGTTAAAATGCAATAGTGTCCCCTGAGTTGTGTGCAAACAAGATTTAATGCAGACACACATTTAAAACCTACAAGAAAAAAAAAGTGACATTTTGGAGAGGGTTTTTCCAATTTTAACGTGACCGTTAGGAGGTTAAGGCCATGAGGTATTGTTTGTACAGTGACATGTAAAACCTTCCCCTAAGGCTCCATGCACACGACCGTTTTTTTTTGCAGTCCGCAAAACGGATTTCCGTTGTTCCGTGACAGTTTTTTCTTCCGTGGGTCTTCCTTGATTTTTGGAGGATCCATGGACATGAAGGAAAAAGTCATTTTGGTGTCCGCCTGGCCGTGCAGAGCCAAACGGATCCGTCCTGACTTACAATGCAAGTCAATGGGGACGGAGTAAGTCAGGTGCGGCACCTGAGGGGTTAATTGTGCGGATCACAGCCCCCTGTAAGAGATCGGGTGCTGCCAGGCACAGTTCGTAGTATATTCTAACTTGAAGCGTCCCCATCACTATGGGAACGCCTCTGTGTTAGAATATACTGTCGGATCTGAGTTTTCACGAAGTGAAAACTCAGATCTAAAAAGCTTTTATGCAGACGGATCAGCGGATCCGTCTGTGTGAAAGTAGCCTACGGACACGGATGACAGACGCGGATGACAATCTTGTGTGCATCCGTGTTTTTTCACGGACCCATTGACTTGAATGGCTCCGTGAACCATTGTCCGTCAAAAAAATAGGGCAGGTCCTATTTTTTTGACAGACAGGAAACACGGATCACTGACGCGGATGTACAACGGTGCATTTTCCGAGTTGTCAATGGGTCCGCAGAAAATCACGGAAAACGGAACAACGGACACGGATGCACACAACGGCCGTGTGCATGAGGCCTAAAAGTCCAATAACATGTGTCCCCAACTGCACAGAATCCCCTTTTCTCATTTCCTTCTCAAAGTCTCTCTTTTTCTTTTCCTCCAAGGAAGAAGTCCTCTCATTAGCACACTTTCCTTCCCACCACAACGGCATATTCTCACATTACCTCATGAAGCACATCACCACTCCTCTGAGAGGCAGGTACTATCTTTACCCTATCAGCAGAACATTCACTCCTACCAGCAGTGACACAGTATTCTCCACATCTGCAGTACATCTTACACTTCTGCTGCGACAAATCATCTACTCCCCTCACTACAGCACGCTGTGACCTCCATCCCCTAATCTTCATTAAAACTACTTCCAGTGTATTTTCCCATCTCATCTAACGTTACAAGGCTGGCACTAGCAAGTGAAAAACACACATTTAATCTATTGATCTGAATTTATCTGGTGCTGATATCAAGTTTATTTTCTTTGATGCAGAACTTTATTGTTTTACTTGATACAAAAAATATGTATATGCGATTATATGTTTGAAGATATAACCCACCCACCCCATCCCCTTAAGGTCCATTCACATGTCCGCAAGTGTTTTGCGGACCGCAAATTGAGGATCTGCAAAACACGGACACTGGCCATGTGCGTTCCGCATTTTGCGGACTGCACATGGCCGGCACTATAATAGAAATGCCTTTTCTTGTCCGTGGCTGCCGATAAGAATAGGACATGTTCTATTTTTTGCAGGGCAGCAGAACAGAAGTGCGGATGCAGACAGCACACAGTGTGCTGTCCGCATCTTTTGCGGCCCCATTGAAAATGAAGGGGTCCGCACCTGTTCTGCAAAATTGCGGACCCATTATGCGGACATGTTCCTCAATAGCACCAGACTTGTTCCTGTAAATCCACCTTCTGGACAGGAATGTAAAAATGCCGCCGTGAGGCCACCATATACTGTTTAGTATATAAGACATATTACAATGTGGCGTGAATCATTGTGTGCAGAGTTTGCACTACATTTTTTTCCAGAAGAGTAAAAATACTCCTCTTACCATTTTTGAGGAGTATTTTTTACCCGAGGAGGAGTATGAAAGTTGCAATAAGTCATATACATAATAAGTAGGCCTACACTTGTTCACATCTGCGTTGGAGCCTCAAAAAGACCAGACAAATTCATCATCTACCACCAGCACCATTTCTATTAGGCTTATTGCACACGACAGTATATTTTCACGGTCCGCAAAACGGGGTCCCGTTTTTCCGTGATCCGTGACCGTTTTTTCGTCCGTGGGTCGTTTTGGTGTCCGCCTGGCCGTGCGGAGCCAAACGGATCCGTCCTGAATTACAATGCAAGTCAATAGGGACGGATCCGTTTGACGTTGACACAATATGGTGCCATTTCAAACGGATCCGTCCCCATTGACTTTCAATGTAAAGTCTGGAGTCCCTTTTATACCATCGGATCGCAGTTTTCTCCAATCCGATGGTATATTTTAATATGAAGCGTCCCCATCACCATGGGAACGCCTCTATGTTAGAATATACTGTCGGATATGAGTTAGATCGTGAAACCTCATTTCCGACAGTATATTCTAACACAGAGGCGTTCCCATGGTGATGGGGACGCTTCTAGTTAGAATATACTACAAACTGTGTACATGACTGCCCCCTGCTGCCTAGCAGTATCTGATCTCTTACAGGGGGCCGTGATCAGCACAATAAACCCCTCAGGTGCCGCACCTGAAGGGGTTAATTGTACTATCATATCCCCCTGTAAGAGATCAGGGCTGCCAGGCAGCAGGGGGCAGACCCCCCCCCTCCCCAGTTTGAATATCATTGGTGGCCAGTGCGCCCCCCCCCCCCCTTCCTCCCTCTATTGTAATAATTCGTTGGTGGCACAGTGTGCGCCCCCCCCCCCCTTCCTCCCTCTATTGTAATAAATCGTTGGTGGCACAGTGTGCGCCCCCCCCTTCCTCCCTCTATTGTAATAAATCGTTGGTGGCACAGTGTGCGCCCCTCCCCCCCTTCCTCCCTCTATTGTAATAAATCGTTGGTGGCACAGTGTGCGCCCCCACCCCCCCTTCCTCCCTCTATTGTAATAAATCGTTGGTGGCACAGTGTGCGCCCCCCATCAGCCCCCCCTCCCTCTATAGCATTAACAACATTGGTGGCCAGTGTGCGGCCTCCCATCTCCCCCCCCCCCCCCCGATCATTGGTGGCAGCGGGTTACTAGCAATAGTACAATAGTAAAAGATTCATACTTACCTGGGAGCTGCGATGTTCGTGTCCGGCCGGGAGCTCCTCCTACTGGTAAGTGACAGTTCATTTGGCAATGCGCCGCACAGACCCTGTCACTTACCAGTAGGTGGAGCTCCCGGCCGGACACGAACATCGCAGCAGCCACCAGCAGGTAAGTATGAATCTTCTACTATTGTACTATTGCTAAGTAACCATGGCAACCAGGACTGTAGTAGCGTCCTGGTTGCCATGGTTACCGATCGGAGCCCCAGCGATTAAACTGGGACTCCGATCGGAACTCCGCTGCCACCAATGATGGGGGGGGGGGAGAGATGGGAGGCCGCACACTGGCCAACAATGTTGTTAATGCTATAGAGGGAGGGGGGGCCGATGGGGGGCGCACACTGTGCCACCAACGAATTATTACAATAGAGGGAGGGAGGGGGGGGGCACACACTGTGCCACCAACGAATTATTACAATAGAGGGAGGGGGGGCCGCACTGGCCACCAATGATATTCAAACT
Organism: Bufo bufo; assembly: GCF_905171765.1. Taxonomy (NCBI): domain Eukaryota; kingdom Metazoa; phylum Chordata; class Amphibia; order Anura; family Bufonidae; genus Bufo; species Bufo bufo. The sequence continues at coordinate 396,289,619 of NC_053390.1, forward strand.
GGGGAGGGGGGGAGGGTCTGCCCCCTGCTGCCTGGCAGCCCTGATCTCTTACAGGGGGATATGATAGTACAATTAACCCATTGGGGTTAATTGTGCTGATCACGGCCCCCTGTAAGAGATCGGGTGCTGCCAGGCAGCAGGGGGCAGTCTTGTACACAGTTTGTAGTGTATTCTAACTAGAAGCGTCCCCATCACCATGGGAACGCTTCTGTGTTAGAATATACTGTCGGTTCTGAGTTTTCACGAAGTGAAAACTCAGCTATGAAAAAGCTTTTATGCAGACGGATCTTCGGATCCGTCTGTATAAAAAGTAATCTACGGCCACGGATCACGGACACGGATGCCAATCTTGTATGCATCCGTGTTCTTTCACGGACCCATTGACTTGAATGGGTCCGTGAACCGTTGGCCGTGAAAAAAATAGGACAGGTCATATTTTTTTCACGGCCAGGAAACACGGATCTCGGATGCGGCTGCAAAACGGTGCATTTTCCGTTTTTTCCACGGACCCATTGAAAGTCATGGGGTCCGCGAAAAAAAACGGAAAACGGCACAACGGCCACGGGTGCACACAACGGTCGTGTGAAAGAGGCCTTAAGGAAACAGGAGGAAGGGCAGAGGCGCCAGGCATGTATCAACCAAGGACTCAAAGGATTTACTTGTTTTAACACGTTGAACTTGCATGTTACCCAAAAAACCCTTGAGCTACTCAATCTGGTAGGAAAAAGGGACCCCAAAGGATAATGACATTAAACTTTTTCTAATTCTGCTGCATTCAAGTTTCAATTCTGAAGCAGGATGATCTAATAGAAATGGTGTCACTATAATGGGTATCAAACTCAAAATGATCACATTTTTGTCAAAGTAGAGAAACAGCAGTAGAAAGGATGGATTGAAGGCTCATGTACAACATACCTTTACGAATGTGACAAACTCATCAATCCGCTTATTGCCATGGAAGACTTTGTTCTGTAACCCCTCCAAGGCTTGCTCGCTCTGCATTGCTAAGTTGTGCAGTTGTTGCGTCGCTGCCCTTTCCAGTTCAGACATTGTGCGTTCAGCTTCAGTCACTTTACTTTCCAAGTCAGTGACTTTTCCTTTCTGAAAGGGATAGTCTTATGTTAATAAGTGAAAAATAACCAGACAATTAAACAGAACGTCAACCTCTTCCCCACCCTGGTGTTCAAAGGAATGGGGAAAAAAACCTCAATTTTGTCTTGGGTGTTGTTTATATGGTGTTCAGGGTATGGTAAAAATGACACATTCATTTCATTCTGATGGTCAGTACGATTACAGCAATACCAAATTTATATAGTTTCTGAAATATTTCACTACTTTTCAAAAATATTATGACACCCATAACTTTTTATTTTACTATAGACAGAGCTGTGTGATGGCTTGTTCTTGCAGAAGTGAGCTAATCATACTGACTCACAGAATAAGAGTACATGCACATGACCGTTGTGTGTTTTGCGGTCCGCAAATTGCGGACCCGCAAAACACAGATGGCGTCCGCAATTTGCGTAACGGCACGGACATCCATTAATATAACTGCCTGTTCTTGTCTGCGAAACGGACAAAAATAGGACAGGTTATTTTATTTTTTTGCGGTGCCACGGAACGGAGCAACGGATGCGGACAGCCGAAGTGATTGAAGTGAATGGGTCCGCATCCGAGCCGCAAAAACTGCGGCTAGGATGCGGACCAAAACAACAGTCGTCTGCATGAGGCCTAAGGTTGTGATGTTATTTTTTTAGCACACAGTGAATACTGCACACACAAAACCCAACAAATCTATGGTGGAATATTATTATTTCCCCCCCCCCCAACGAAGAATCCTTTATGCCCATTTTCCAATACAAATGAAGCAAAATTAAATTGTGCTATTAAAAATACCAAAAAATAAGCCTTCATATGGTTTTGTGAATGGAAAAATGGATGGGGAGAAAAAAAACACAAACATGAAAATGGTCTGTGTCCTTAAAGGGGTATTCCCATTTTAGATATTGGGGGCATATCGCTACCTCTGGGGGACCCCCCATCTATACTTATGTAGAATGGAGCCCGAAAAGTTTCGGAGCACGCACCACGTGGCTGCCCTCTATTCATTCCTATGGGATTGCTGAAAATAGCCGAATTTCCGTTAACCCATATAGAAGCGAATGGAGCGGTGGCCATGTTTGTTTGGTGCGCTTTCCATTAATTTCAATGGGACTTCTGAATTTAGCCGAGCGTGCCGCCTTGCTATTTTTGGCGCTCCCGTAGGAATAAATGGAGGGCGTCCGTGCAAGCGTGGTGTACCCTCCAGCACTTTGCGGGCTCCATTCTAAGTACAGGTGCGGGTCTCAGAGGTGGGACCCGCACCTATCAGATATTGGGGGCATATGCTACCGATATGCCCCCAATGTCGGAGATGGGAATACCCCTTTAAGGTGTTAAACAAGCACTTTTTTTCTTTTATTGGGGACCCCATTTGTATCCTACACTCAAGGCCGAGGGTACTAAAGTGAAATACGTAACCGGCCAGTCCATTCCACTCTGCAGGATGATATAACCTTTACAGTATCTGCTGTGTCAGCTGGAAGTAAGATTCTAGTCAATGATACACATATCGAGACTTGCATAGAAATAAATTCTGTGATCATACAATCCTGCAACCCTGGGAACTGACTTATTTTAACCAAAAATAAAGCAGCTAGTATGGTCTAAAGGTCCTCACTTTATGGTTTTTCTGCTTTGTATTGCAATCTCCATACCAACCCGTGCCATTTTCTCCATGGGCAGAGTACACCCGCCATAAACCACAGATAGTACTTCGTAAGCTTTATCGGAATACCTCAATACTAAGCGACGACAAGAAACTTGCCATTCATATAAATTCCCTATAGTATTAAAATGACTGCATATAGACTTTATAGCATATCTTAGCAAGATACAGTACTAGAAAGGTAACCACTATGAACCTGAGGACAGTGGTGGAGGAACTTCGCCCCTGCCTGGTTGGCCTGTCAATGCCTCCGAACAATGCACTCTGGCCTCCACTGACATATCCCCACAATATGAATAGGATAGAGCCATGCTACATACCTTTGTGTCTAAGTCTTCTTTTATTTTGTAGTACATCTGCTCATACTTCGCCTTTTCCTTGGTAATGACACTGAGCCTCTGTTTCAATGAGTCAACTGAGGTCTTCTTGTGAGAGCATTCCTCTGTCACTGTCTTTAGCTGTAAAATGATAATGATAAGAAAAAAGGCAACCGGGACTGGGGGGACGAAGGAGGCGCTGCAGCTGATCGGAACCTTAAAGGGGTTGTGCCACGAAAAAGTATTCAAAATCTTTCAAACCAGCACATGGATCTGAATACTTTAGTAAAAAAAATTACTATAGCCATTTTGTTATTCAATAAAATGCATCTGGATGGCAAAGCCTGCTGTTTATTCTTTTCCTTATTTCTTGTACACTTCTCTGAGGTGGTCACACACTCAGTTTAAATCTTCAACTGTTACAGGGCAAGAGCTACAGCAGAAAGGACACCGCCCCTGAGAAAGGACACAAGCCCGAGAAAGGACACAAGCTCGAGAAAGGACACCCCCCCCCGAGAAAGGACACCCACCCCGAGAAAGGACACCCACCCCGAAAAAGGACAGCCCCCCCCCCCCCCGAGAAAGGAGACACACCCCCTGAGAAAGAACACCCCCCCTCCGAGAAAGGACACCCCCTCCGAGAAAGGACACACCCCTAAGCTGCCAGCCTGAAATACATCTTGAAGAGCAATTGAAGCAATGAATGGGGAGATCTCAGATTCCATGTGAGGTACAGGGCTGGTTCTAGCTTTGTTATAAAGAGTTTGTCATGCACTATACTATGTGATGACTTTTATAATGATTTGGAATAACCCCTTGAAGTTCTGTATGACAAGTGCCAGAAATATAATGCCTCCATGAAACCCCCATGTCATGCACAACACAAGAGTACCAGAAATGATACTTACACATCCAATGCATTGCTGGAAATAGTTGAATCATGTCTTCATACACTTCCATTTAGGAAGATCTCCACACTAATTACATGTGCTATATTATAAATGTGCAAACTGGGCAGAGGCTCCCGACACCACTCATAAATCACCTCAGGTCTGCTCCCCCAGCAAATTATCAGATTTTAATGTTTTATTAATGTTCAACAACATGTTAAGGACCAAATGTTAATAAAAAAAAAAATATATATATATCTATTTGACCATAGGCTCAGAGCGAAGGGGAACGTACAACTTCTGATCAAATGACACCCAGGGGTTATACAGCACGTTGGACATTTATTATAGCTTATAAACTGTAGCCTATAAACCAGAAAGATGTAGCAGAGCTACATTTGTTTAATTTTTATTTGGAACTCTTCAGTATGCTTATTTAATGTGTTATGAGATGTCTTCTATAGCAATAAAGCAATACCAGCACATTATTGCACTAGCAAATCCCATCACAAGCAGAGTCTAATGATCTGAATTAACGGCGAGATCTATGGTATTGTCAGTTCAGGTCATTAGATAGGGCTACAGGGCGACATGTGTCGAGTGACCTCTTGTTGCAGAAAAGTCGCGCAACATTAGCCAATGGTGTCGTTCTCTGCGACTCGACAGTTGCAAAAAATCCATCCAAGTTACTGTCGCGTTGCAGTAGAATAGCGATCATTATAAAAAATAGTGTGCGGCATGAATGTGGCGGTGTAGTTGTACCCTTTTTGTCGCTGTGTAGCCCTAGCCTAATGTGGGGGCTAAAATGTGCCTGAATTACACTCATGTGCCACAGCACAAAGAGTTAACATGACACATCCAGCTCTGCTAAATCTGCACATTCATACATGAATGAAAAGATATAAAAAACATAACGGCATCTGCGCAGAGCAGTCTGAGGACTCTATGCCTGTTAACTGTTAGTAGATGACGGTGAAATTGAGTAAAGTTTAACCATTCCTATTTGTTATACGAGCGTCACTCATTCGGAGTCGACAAACACCGCTCGCCATGTCAAGATGCGATCACAAACACACCTTACCCTCCTGTTTCTGAACTGAATGTGCTTAAAGTAACATCGCTTTTTGATCCTTATTGCATGTTATTTTTCTATCAAGTTAATGGCTGTCGTGGGGAGATGTTAGTCGGTCTCCGGGGCATTATTACGCCGCAGATGTGATGTGCTGCACCACATTCCAAGGTGATTTTGTGAATAATAGGCTCAGGGAATAAATATACGGAGTGAATTACCTTCCTTTCAAGACTTTCCAACATTTCTTTGCTCGGTCTCTCGTTTTCCTGGTAGGTTTTCAGACGGGTTTTCAGATCCTCTATCAAATGCCTTTTCATGTTGACATCCCTTTCCATCCGAGTCACCCTAGAGAGAGAGGGCCCACATTACTACTATACAATTCAGATTTATACCTTCTCCCTATGAAACAGATGCGGAAAGTTGTTTTACACATTTAAGACATCTAAAGCTGGGCATCCTGTATGAATGGCTCACACTGTACAATAGTAGGCACTTCTTATACTTTGCATACTTTCTGTAAATGTAAGAGAGATGCCATATTTCCTAATATAATGTTATCATTGGAATCCTCACAGTTTTGCTGCAGGAGTATTGCACTAACAAGGTGCAATCTTCTGGCTGCCACTTAATGGACCATGTCGTCTATTAATCCATTTGGACATACTAGAACCTTGATTTTAAAGCACCCTCCAGGTGTATCACTGAAGAAATCAACAATGTATCATGGCAGGGGAATATACACTTTAAGGGTACGTCCAACACGGGACACAAAATATAGCACAAAAGTCCACTGTAGATTTTGCCGCAAATTCATGCTATAAACTAAAATATATCCAAGGGTGAAATTTGCAATGGAAAGCAGCAGGGAAAATTGACATGCTGCAGATTTCAAATCGTCATTGCAAACCAATTTACGCTGTTGATTTTTGACAGAGTGCGCAGGCATTGGATTCAGCCAGTTCCCTCCAGTTCTCCAGATCCGGTTGTTAAAATTACAGCCAATAGAAATTGGCTGGAGTTAGAGGTGTGGGCCAGCACTGTATGTGTGTGTACCATGTATATGGTGTATTTATGTGTGTGTACCATGTATATGGTGTATTTATGTGTGTGCACCATGTATATGGTGTATTTATGTGTGTGTACCATGTATATGGTGTATTTATGTGTATGTGTGTTGCATGTATATGGTGTATTTATGTGTGTTGCATGTATATGGTGTATTTATGTGTGTGTACCATGTATATGGTGTATTTATGTGTGTGCACCATGTATATGGTGTATTTATGTGTGTGTACCATGTATATGGTGTATTTATGTGTGTGTACCATGTATATGGTGTATTTATGTGTATGTGTGTTGCATGTATATGGTGTATTTATGTGTGTGTACCATGTATATGGTGTATTTATGTGTGTGCACCATGTATATGGTGTATTTATGTGTGTGCACCATGTATATGGTGTATTTATGTGTGTGTACCATGTATATGGTGTATTTATGTGTATGTGTGTTGCATGTATATGGTGTATTTATGTGTTTGTACCATGTATATGGTGTATTTATGTGTATGTGTGTTGCATGTATATGGTGTATTTATGTGTGTGTACCATGTATATGGTGTATTTATGTGTGTGCACCATGTATATGGTGTATTTATGTGTGTGCACCATGTATATGGTGTATTTATGTGTGTGTACCATGTATATGGTGTATTTATGTGTATGTGTGTTGCATGTATATGGTGTATTTATGTGTGTGTACCATGTATATGGTGTATTTATGTGTGTGCACCATGTATATGGTGTATTTATGTGTGTGCACCATGTATATGGTGTATTTATGTGTGTGTACCATGTATATGGTGTATTTATGTGTGTGTACCATGTATATGGTGTATTTATGTGTGTGTACCATGTATATGGTGTATTTATGTGTATGTGTGTTGCATGTATATGGTGTATTTATGTGTGTGTACCATGTATATGGTGTATTTATGTGTGTGCACCATGTATATGGTGTATTTATGTGTGTGTACCGTGTATATGGTGTATTTATGTGTGTGTACCGTGTATATGGTGTATTTATGTGTGTGTACCATGTATATGGTGTATTTATGTGTGTGTACCATGTATATGGTGTATTTATGTGTATGTGTGTTGCATATATATGGTGTATTTATGTGTGTGTACTATGTATATGGTGTATTTATGTGTGTGTACCATGTATATGGTGTATTTATGTGTGTGTACCATGTATATGGTGTATTTATGTGTGTGTACCATGTATATGGTGTATTTATGTGTATGTGTGTTGCATGTATATGGTGTATTTATGTGTGTGTACCATGTATATGGTGTATTTATGTGTGTGTACCATGTATATGGTGTATTTATGTGTGTGTACCATGTATATGGTGTATTTATGTGTATGTGTGTTGCATATATATGGTGTATTTATGTGTGTGTACTATGTATATGGTGTATTTGTGTGTGTACCATGTATATGGTGTATTTGTGTGTGTGTACCATGTATATGGTGTATTTATGTGTGTGTACCATGTATATGGTGTATTTATGTGTGTGTACCATGTATATGGTGTATTTATGTGTGTGTACCATGTATATGGTGTATTTATGTGTATGTGTGTTGCATGTATATGGTGTATTTATGTGTGTTGCATGTATATGGTGTATTTATGTGTGTGTACCGTGTATATGGTGTATTTATGTGTATGTGTGTTGCATATATATGGTGTATTTATGTGTGTGTACCATGTATATGGTGTATTTATGTGTATGTGTGTTGCATATATATGGTGTATTTATGTGTGTGTACCATGTATATGGTGTATTTATGTGTATGTGTGTTGCATATATATGGTGTATTTATGTGTGTGTACCATGTATATGGTGTATTTATGTGTGTGTACCATGTATATGGTGTATTTATGTGTGTGTACCATGTATATGGTGTATTTATGTGTGTGTACCATGTATATGGTGTATTTATGTGTATGTGTGTTGCATATATATGGTGTATTTATGTGTATGTACTATGTATATGGTGTATTTGTGTGTGTACCATGTATATGGTGTATTTGTGTGTGTGTACCATGTATATGGTGTATTTATGTGTGTGTACCATGTATATGGTGTATTTATGTGTGTGTACCATGTATATGGTGTATTTATGTGTGTGTACCATGTATATGGTGTATTTATGTGTATGTGTGTTGCATGTATATGGTGTATTTATGTGTGTTGCATGTATATGGTGTATTTATGTGTGTGTACCGTGTATATGGTGTATTTATGTGTATGTGTGTTGCATATATATGGTGTATTTATGTGTGTGTACCATGTATATGGTGTATTTATGTGTATGTGTGTTGCATATATATGGTGTATTTATGTGTGTGTACCATGTATATGGTGTATTTATGTGTATGTGTGTTGCATATATATGGTGTATTTATGTGTGTGTACCATGTATATGGTGTATTTATGTGTGTGTACCATGTATATGGTGTATTTATGTGTGTGTACCATGTATATGGTGTATTTATGTGTGTGTACCATGTATATGGTGTATTTATGTGTATGTGTGTTGCATATATATGGTGTATTTATGTGTGTGTACCATGTATATGGTGTATTTATGTGTATGTGTGTTGCATATATATGGTGTATTTATGTGTGTGTACCATGTATATGGTGTATTTATGTGTATGTGTGTTGCATATATATGGTGTATTTATGTGTGTGTACCATGTATATGGTGTATTTATGTGTATGTGTGTTGCATATATATGGTGTATTTATGTGTGTGTACCATGTATATGGTGTATTTATGTGTGTGTACCATGTATATGGTGTATTTATGTGTGTGTACCATGTATATGGTGTATTTATGTGTGTGTACCATGTATATGGTGTATTTATGTGTATGTGTGTTGCATATATATGGTGTATTTATGTGTGTGTACTATGTATATGGTGTATTTGTGTGTGTACCATGTATATGGTGTATTTGTGTGTGTGTACCATGTATATGGTGTATTTATGTGTGTGTACCATGTATATGGTGTATTTATGTGTGTGTACCATGTATATGGTGTATTTATGTGTGTGTACCATGTATATGGTGTATTTATGTGTGTGTACCATGTATATGGTGTATTTATGTGTATGTGTGTTGCATATATATGGTGTATTTATGTGTGTGTACTATGTATATGGTGTATTTGTGTGTGTACCATGTATATGGTGTATTTGTGTGTGTGTACCATGTATATGGTGTATTTATGTGTGTGTACCATGTATATGGTGTATTTATGTGTGTGTACCATGTATATGGTGTATTTATGTGTGTGTACCATGTATATGGTGTATTTATGTGTATGTGTGTTGCATGTATATGGTGTATTTATGTGTGTTGCATGTATATGGTGTATTTATGTGTGTGTACCGTGTATATGGTGTATTTATGTGTATGTGTGTTGCATATATATGGTGTATTTATGTGTGTGTACCATGTATATGGTGTATTTATGTGTATGTGTGTTGCATATATATGGTGTATTTATGTGTGTGTACCATGTATATGGTGTATTTATGTGTATGTGTGTTGCATATATATGGTGTATTTATGTGTGTGTACCATGTATATGGTGTATTTATGTGTGTGTACCATGTATATGGTGTATTTATGTGTGTGTACCATGTATATGGTGTATTTATGTGTATGTGTGTTGCATATACAGGGAGTGCAGAATTATTAGACAAGTTGTATTTTTGAGGATTAATTTTATTATTGAACAACAACCATGTTCTCAATGAACCCAAAAAACTCATTAATATTAAAGCTGAATATTTTTGGAAGTAGTTTTTAGTTTGTTTTTAGTTTTAGCTATTTTAGGGGGATATCTGTGTGTGCAGGTGACTATTACTGTGCATAATTATTAGGCAACTTAACAAAAAACAAATATATACCCATTTCAATTATTTATTTTTACCAGTGAAACCAATATAACATCTCAACATTCACAAATATACATTTCTGACATTCAAAAACAAAACAAAAACAAATCAGTGACCAATATAGCCACCTTTCTTTGCAAGGACACTCAAAAGCCTGTCATCCATGGATTCTGTCAGTGTTTTGATCTGTTCACCATCAACATTGCGTGCAGCAGCAACCACAGCCTCCCAGACACTGTTCAGAGAGGTGTACTGTTTTCCCTCCTTGTAAATCTCACATTTGATGATGGACCACAGGTTCTCAATGGGGTTCAGATCAGGTGAACAAGGAGGCCATGTCATTAGATTTTCTTCTTTTATACCCTTTCTTGCCAGCCACGCTGTGGAGTACTTGGACGCGTGTGATGGAGCATTGTCCTGCATGAAAATCATGTTTTTCTTGAAGGATGTAGACTTCTTCCTGTACCACTGCTTGAAGAAGGTGTCTTCCAGAAACTGGCAGTAGGACTGGGAGTTGAGCTCGACTCCATCCTCAACCCGAAAAGGCCCCACAAGCTCATCTTTGATGATACCAGCCCAAACCAGTACTCCACCTCCACCTTGCTGGCGTCCGAGTCGGACTGGAGCTCTCTGCCCTTTACCAATTCAGCCACGGGCCCATCCATCTGGCCCATCAAGACTCACTCTCATTTCATCAGTCCATAAAACCTTAGAAAAATCAGTCTTGAGATATTTCTTGGCCCAGTCTTGACGTTTCAGCTTGTGTGTCTTGTTCAGTGGTGGTCGTCTTTCAGCCTTTCTTACCTTGGCCATGTCTCTGAGTATTGCACACCTTGTGCTTTTGGGCACTCCAGTGATGTTGCAGCTCTGAAATATGGCCAAACTGGTGGCAAGTGGCATCTTGGCAGCTGCACGCTTGACTTTTCTCAGTTCATGGGCAGTTATTTTGCGCCTTGGTTTTTCCACACGCTTCTTGCGACCCTGTTGACTATTTTGAATGAAACGCTTGATTGTTCGATGATCACGCTTCAGAAGCTTTGCAATTTTAAGAGTGCTGCATCCCTCTGCAAGATATCTCACTATTTTTGACTTTTCTGAGCCTGTCAAGTCCTTCTTTTGACCCATTTTGCCAAAAGAAAGGAAGTTGCCTAATAATTATGCACACCTAATATAGGGTGTTGATGTCATTAGACCACAATCCTTCTCATTACAGAGATGCACATCACCTAATATGCTTAATTGGTAGTAGGCTTTCGAGCCTATACAGCTTGGAGTAAGACAACATGCATAAAGAGGATGATGTGGTCAAAATACTCATTTGCCTAATAATTCTGCACGCAGTGTATATGGTGTATTTATGTGTGTGTACCATGTATATGGTGTATTTATGTGTATGTGTGTTGCATATATATGGTGTATTTATGTGTGTGTACCATGTATATGGTGTATTTATGTGTATGTGTGTTGCATATATATGGTGTATGTATATGTAAACATGTGTCGTGATGCCGCGTGTCCACCGTTGAGTAGGGAACCTGTTGTTAAAAATTTGAATCCCACCCCTGAGTGTGGGGATAAGATTTCATTGAATCTCAGCTAATTTGCTGGTAATGTACAATGCTGCAGATTTTCCGCACAATGGCAAATCAGCGGCATATCTGACAAAACCTGCATCACTACACAAAACCTGCTCTGGAGACAACATCAAGCTCCATCTCTTGTGGCAGAAATAGTCCCAGACCACTCCTGGTCCTTCTCTCACACCTTGCTGAGGAAATGTTTTTCTTTCTTTTTGACTTTGAACTTTTGAAGCTGGTTGTCATACCTGACAAGCACAGGTCTGTTTTAAGGCAAGCTATCGGTCAAAAGATGTAAAGAAAATGTAACACAAACTTTAGCAAAAGTGTCTTAGACCATGTTCAGGATTCTGTCTCAATTTAGGTACAGTGGGGGTCGAATGGATATACGCAACTTTTGTGGCGTACATCTGGCGCAGATACTGTCGCACTCCATGTTGCGGCAGAATCTGCGACTTCTTCCCTGCTTACGCCAGGTCTAAAAAAGGGCACGTGCATGGGCGGGGACAGTCCGGCAGGCCCATCTCATTCCTTATTTTCTATGCCTGGTTTAGGAGTAGAAAATGGTGTAAATGTAAGACAGGAATCTGTCTTACATTTAGAATTGGCGGTGGATGAGACGAAGTTATGTAGAGTCGTGTGTGAAGAGAATTATTCTAGCGCAGATGAAAATACATGGTGAACACACAAAATAGAAAAATAAATATTAATTTACGCAACCAGTAATCTTTTCAGTTCATAATATGTTTCATGATATCTTACAAGAGAGTGAGAAATGGTTAAAAAAAAAAAAAGCACAAAAGCATTAATAGGTGCTAGTATGATAGGTTAACAAGGAAGGTCACAAGATTGTATCAAAATGTAAAAGTTGTGCAGAAAATGAATCTAAGGGTCCATTCACACATCCGCAATTTCGTTCCACATTTTGCGGAACAGAATTGCGGACCCATTCATTTCTATGGGGCAGCACGATGTGCTGCCCGGATCCGGAATTGCGGATCCGCACTTCCGGGTCCGCAATTCCGATCCCGAAAAATATAGAACATGTCCTATTCTTGTGGACAAGAATAGGCATTTTCTATTCAGTGCCGGCGATGTGCTAACAGTACTAGTGGTATATTCACATCGCAGGACTGGATGAAAGACAATATTATCAGGCAGGAAAGTAACAATGAGAGAAACATAGTGTATAAATGACAGCATAAAACATTCAGAAAAGAAAATTGTGCAACAATATAAAATTTACATGGGGGCTGATGTGGTTATATAAAAAAGTATCACACATGGCACTGAAACCAGTGGCTTTTTGTTTTGCCTGTGTTATAAATTACATTTCTGCTGCAACTGCTCCATTTCCCGGAACAGTATTTACAGACACTTTTCAGCATAACCTTATGAGACGGCAGAGGTCTTTTCATGTTGGTAATTAATCATTATAAGCATATATTTAGCTATTATAGGTCTTCAGAGTCATTAACTTTTTTCGCTCCCACGTACTATACCTACAAAGCGCTTGGATACCATTTTCATTTTAAATGTGCTGAAACACCGAGTGAGGCAAGCGTGACATTGCCACACAATACAACCTGCGCAAAAACAGTTTGCCTTTATTAATAAAATAAAGTGAAGATCAATTGAAAATATTCCAAAGCTTAGAAACACAACATTGCTAGAGCAGAAATGAAGTGCTAATAATGTAAGTACGAAAAAAAATGAATAACTAAATTAAGCAAAAAATGACTTTCTTTTTTTTTCAACTTGAAATGTATAGCCATTTTTCTGGTGACCTCATCTAGGATTAATTTGGCATAGCCATATACCGGATAAAAATGTAATTAGTAATATCTAATTAGGTCGATGGCAAGCAAAGAACCATTACATATAGAATAAAGACACTGCAAGACCAATTTACATCAAAGTCCCATAACCCAAAAGGAGAAAAAAAAAAGGAAGAAGCTATCATTTGTAAACTATTACTGTACTTTCCAATTCTTCTCTTTTAAAAGGCCCAAATCAATCCAAATCTAAACAAACAAAACTGTCCTCTTGCACTTGTTATACATATAAGCTTTGGTGCTTAATCCAGTTTAAGCAGCTAAACCTTGACACGTCTCTCAGCCCCCAGGCAAAGAATTACTGTATCTGAAAGATTCCTCTCCTCTCGGCACAGATTTGAATTTACATCAAGGGTGATTAAGTCCACTCTGGGGTCTCAATCTAACTTTGGTTACTCCATCAAATCATTTATGAGTTCACACAATTTGTGACCTTCAGCTGCACTTCCCAGCTTTCTTGCGAAAGCAGAAAATCCATCTGTGATATTAAAGTTAAAACAGAGAAACGAAAAACAAATGTCGAGAATTAACACCTCAAACTCTCTACCTCCCCTGACCCAAAATTCCATAAGTGTTAAAATCTGTGAGAACATTCAAGAATCAAGAGAAAAGGCCGGCTACCACCACAAGGTGGTGACAAACTCAATGCATCACGGCATACCTCGGAAAGAAAAAAATATAACACACTACCTTTCCTGCAATTCCCAAATTCGTTCTTCCTTTTCCTGGACTTCATTCTTCATGGTTTTAATTGTCGTGGACTGTTTTGCCATTTCAACAGTCATGTTCTAAGGAAGAAATAGAAAATAAAGTATGAAGCCCTGTGAGCCTGGTTTAATCTATCAGGGAGGTCTTTGCCATGTAGTAGTTGCCTCCCAGTGCTAGAAGGTTTAAATATACAATCACTTCATAAAAAGAACTAGAAATACATGGAAAGAAGGGATAATGTTACAAACAATAACACCAGTGCTTTCCATTGCGCTCACATTATAGCTGGAAGAAAAAGCACTCCATTCACAATTTCAGAATACAGGATTTTAAAGAGTGCAATTGTATATTTCCTACTTCCCAAATTTTGCTGCATGCCTTATATGAGGTGTACAAAATGTATTTTAATCAAGTTCATAAACATTGTAAATGAATAAAATAAACATGTGCTAGCATAAAGATCAATGTAAACTAAATGAAAAGTGTATACTTCTTAGTGTTTTCTAGGTTCAGGGATGCCAGGAGGTACGTAACTTAAAGGGGGGGGGGGGGGGGGGGGGCGTTGTCTCAATATCGTCCATTTGCCCAGTCTGTCCACTAACAAACTACATACTGCTTTTCCAATTGCTTGTATTCTGTTCTACAGGACATGCTCATGGTTAGGGTTGAGCGAACCTCAACTTTACAGGTTCGGGTTCAGTGTTCGGGTGGTGTAGGAATTCCATTATAACGAAATCCATAACGGAATTCCTACACCATTCGAACACTGAACCCGAACCTGTAAAGTTCGGGTTCGCTCATCCGTACTCATGCTATCTCAAATCTCAGAACTCTCACAACAGTCAAAGAGGCAATACCAGGAAACAGCATTATGTCAAAAAATTGCTATTCCTGTTCCTTCTTTAAGATATTGAGAAAAACTTCCATTCAAATCATTTTATGAATGCATTTTCTGTCACAATAAGGTTGTGATAAAAGAAAGTACTTTAGAAATCTTAAAGGGAATGCATCATCAGAAAATGACCTATTGTTTAACGCCTTCAGGACCCTGCCATTTTTCACCTTAAGGACCAGGCCATTTTTTGCAAATCTGACCAGTGTCACTTTATGTGGTGATAACTTTAAAACGCTTTTACTTATCCAGGCCATTATGAGTTTGTTTTCTCATCACATATTGTACTTCATGACAGTGGTAAAATTGAGTCAATTTTTTTTTTTTTCTGTATTTAAAAAAAATGCCAAATTTACAAAAAAAAATAAAAAATATTTATAATAGATAGTAATACCTCCAAAAATAGTTATTACTTTACATTCCCCATATGTCTACTTCATGTTTGGATCATTTTGTGAAGGCCATTTTATATTTTGGGGACGTTAGAAGGCTTAGAAGTTTAGAAGCAAATCTTGAAATTTTTCTGAAAATTTCCAAAACCCACTTTTAAAGGACCAGTTCAGGTCTGAAGTCACTTTGTGAGGCTTACATAATAGAAACCACCCAAAAATGTCCCCATTTTAGAAACTACACCCCTCAAGGTATTCAAAACTAATTTTACTAACTTTGTTAACCCTTTAGATATTCCACAAGAATTAAAGGGGTATTCTCATCTTCCCTTTTCATACTTACCTTCCTTGAGCGCGACGTTCACTTCCTGGATTCTTCTCCCGGCCGGGCCGCACTTGCGCAGAAGACTGAAAATTTTCTCCTGGTCGGGCTGCGCAATGTCCTGAACGCGCACGCCGCCGCGCCATGGTGACTTATTCCTGGCCTGTATAGTACAGAGCCGGCGTGCACGTTCGCGGCTCTGTACTATACTAGCCAGAAAGAAGTCATCATGGTGCATGCGCGGCGGCGTGCGCGTTCAGGACATTGCGCAGCCCGGCCGGGAGAGAATCTTCAGTCTTCTGCGCAAGCGTGGCCCGGCGGGATTCGACAGGAGAGGTGGCCGTAACCAGGGGAGACCAAAGACAACATCAGATAAGAGGGGACTTATTTTCTAAAAAAAAGGGGGGGGAATTGGGTAATAACATGTATTTAGAAAAATTATCACTGTCAAATCATTAACAGATTTAACAGTGATCATTAAGATGAGAATACCCCTTTAATGGAAGATGGAGATGAAATTTCAGAATTTAACTTTTTTGGCAGATTTTCCACTTTAATAAAAATAATTTACACTAACGAAAAAAAGGGTTAACAGCCAAACAAAACTCAATATTTCTTGCCCTGATTCTGTAGTTTACAGAAACACCCCATATGTGGTCATAAACTTCTGTACGGGCACACGGTATTGCGCAGAAGGAAAGTAACGCCATATGGTTTTTGGAAAGCAGATTTCCCTGGGATAATTTTAAGCTGCCATGTCACATTTGAAAATCCGCTGATGCAACCCTAGTGTAGAATAGTAGAAATTCCAAAAAAGTGACCCCATTTTGGAAACTACGGGATAAGGTGGCAGTTTTGTTGGTACAATTTTAGGGTACATATGATTTTTGGTTGCTCTATATTACACTTTTTGTGAGGCAAAGTAACAAAAAATAGCTGTTTTGGTACTGATTTTATTTTTTGTCATTTACAACATTCATCTGACAGGTTAGATCATGTGGTATTTTTATAGAGCAGGTTGTTACGGACGCAACAATACTAAATATTACTACTTTTTTGTTTGTTTCAGTTTTACATAATAAAGCATTTTTGAAAATAAAAAGATTTTTTTTAATGTCTCCACATTCTGAAAGCCGTAGTTTTTTGTGTAGAGGCAAATTTTTTTCAGGATGAGATGAGGGTTTGATTAGTACTATTTTAGGGTGTATATGACTTTTTGATTGCTTGCTATTACACTTTTTGTGATGAAAGGTGACAAAAAAAAAGGCTTTCTTGACACCGTTTTGAATTTTTATTTTTTTACGGTGTTTACCTGAGGGGTTAGATCATTTGATATTTTTATAGAGCAGGTTCTTACGGACGCAGAGGTACCTAATACGTCAAATTTTACAGAATAATATCATTTTTGAAACAAAAATAAATCATGTTTTAGTGTGTCCATATTCTGAGAGCCATAGTTTTTTCAGTTTTTGGGCGATAGTCTTAGGTAGGGTATCATTTTTGCAGGATCAGATGACGGTTTAATTGGCACTATTTTGGAGTGCATATGACTTTTTGACACCTTTTTCTTTTTTACGGTGTTCACCTGAGGGGTTAGGTCATGTGATATTTTTATAGAGCAGGTTCTTACGGACGCAGAGATACCCAATATGTTTACTTTTTTATTTATGTAAGTTTTACACAATAACAGCATTTTTGAAACAAAATAAATGTTTTAGTGTCTCCATAATCTGAGATAGATAGTGAAGCCACGGCACTCCAATGGATAAATTTTAAATTTCTTTATTACACCTTAAATTTAAGGTGTAATAAAGAAATTGAAAATTTATCCATTGGAGTGCCGTGGCTTCACTATCTATTGCTGGCAACTACGGGAACCTTTGGACCGGGATCCAACGCTGCAGGGACCACCACAAACTGTAAATACTGGACTAACAGTGAGTAGTGCTGTCTTATTGCTATATCGTGTAAATAATCTGAGAGCCATATTTATTTTATATTTTTTAGGTGATTGTCTTAGTTAGGGTATCATTTTTTGCAGGATGAGGTGACGGGTTAGATTGGCACTATTTTGGAGGGCATACGCCTTTGATCGCTTGGTGTTGCACTCTTAGTGATGTAAGTTGACAAAAAAAGTTTATTTTTTATTTTTTTTGACGGTGTTCATTTGAGGGGTTAGGTCTTGTGATATTTTTATAGAGCCGATCGATACGGACACGGCAATACCTAATTTGTCGACACAATTTATTTTACTTTATTTTGGGAAAAACTTTTTTTTTTTTACATGTCTGTTCTCTGAAGTAGTCCCACTGTAGTTGATAGCTGACCCACGGTGCTAGGTGTAGTCCGGAGACAAGATCAGGGCAGACAGCATACTAGCTTATATGTGAAACAATTCTGATGTCAGGGCAGACGACAGTAGGACAAACCGAGAAACAGGCTAAGGTCTGGGCAGGTGGCTAAAAGTAAGAATCGACAGTCAGGCTGGAGAATGATACACGGGTAGTCAGACCAGGAATACACTTTTGCTGGTCACTTGAGACTAGAAAACCTAAAGCTCAGGCACACTCCTACTGGGGAGGGTGCCTTAAAATAGCCAGAGGTCATTAGCCATTGGCTGGGAAAGGATTTGGACATGCACTGGCCCTTTATAAGGCCGAGGGCAAGTGAGTGCCCTATGGAAGCAAGCCAATGGAACACTTGTAGCTGGACATCTGGCTCGTAGCCCATTGTTGAGCAAACTCCTTCTGATGGTTTGTGTAGACACTGTTTTCCATCCTAGGCTTGGGATGTCAAGTCTAATTTCACTTACAGTACAGAATGGATCATTCTTGCCATTCTTCTAATCCAACGATCCGTCCATGCAGAGGAATGATATGTCTGTTAAAAATTCTATCCTTTATTTACGGCAAGTGGCGATAACTGGTATCCTGACGAAAAAGGCACCTCACAATCATCCCACACAACTTGATCCGATTTTGAGGCTTCATGTGGCCCAAAAAACTTTGCTTTCAATCTGATTTTTAAGCCCCTCCCACATGGCACAGACTGGAGCTAGGTATTTGAAAATTTGCAGATCTTAGCGACATCTGCTGCTTCCTCAATTTGCATAACCTTATGTCTTGGCCTTCTTGGTGCTGCCAATATTGAGGAATGTAATTAAAGGGCATATGTCAGCAGATTTGTATCTATGACACTGGCTGCCCTGTTGTACGTGCACTTGGCAGCTGGAGACATCTGTGTTGGTTCCAGAATTTTATATATATATGCAAATTCAGTTTTAATATATGTAAATGAGCCTGTAGGAGCAATAGGGGAATTGCAGTTACACCTACAGGCTCTGCTTTCTCTGAAACTGCCACGCCCTCTCCACTTTCATTGACAGGACCAAGTGTGAGGACGTGGCAGTTTCAAAGAGAGCAGAGCCTTTTAGAGGCTCCGGCTTCTCCTAGAGGCTCATTTGCATAAAATAAAACATAATTTTTCTCAGCAATGAGGGCACATATGAACATGGGACCAACACAGATGTCTTCAGCTGCCAAGCACACAAGCAAAAAGTCATCCAGCCAACAGATGCCTTTTAAAGGGAACCTGTCACCTCCCAAAACCATTCCAAGCCACCAGCAGTACTGCGTGTAGCTAGCAGCGTGTTTCTGATGATGCCTTTCTTCCTGAAGGCCGATGCAGCAAAAGTACTGAAAATGTTCTTTAATCCCCTGCCAGCGCTCTTCTCCACACATGCTTAAAATCAACAAATAAAGAATCAACAATAAATAAATAATAATGTAGCATAAAATAACATTAAAAATAGAAATATAGAATATGTCGGCAGATAAGAACCATTTGGCCCAATCTTATATGAAGGATGGCCTTATGCCTATCCCATGTATGCTTAAACTCCTTCACTGTATTTGCAGCTACCACTTCTGCAGGAAGGCTATTCCATGCATCCACTACTCTCTCAGTAAAGTAATACTTCCTGATATTACTTTTAAACCTTTGCCCCACTAATTTAAAACTAGGTCCTCTTGTAGCAGTTTTTCTTCTTTTAAATATTCCTTCCTCTTTTACCTTGTTGATTCCCATTATGTATTTAAAAGTTTCTATCATATCCCCTATGTCTCGTCTTTCTTCCAAGCTATACATGTTAAGGTCCTTCAATCTTTCCTGGTAAGTTTTGTCCTGCAAACCATGTACTAGTTTAGTAGCTCTTCTCTGAACTCCCTCCAAAGTATAAATATCCTTCTGGAGATATGGTCTCCAGTACTGAGCACAATACTCCAAATGAGGTCTCACTAGTGCTCTGTAGAGCGGCATGAGCACCTCCCTCTTTCTACTGGTAATGCCTCTCCCTATACAGTCGCGGCCAAAAGTTTTGAGAATGACAAAAATATTAGTTTTCACAAAGTTTGCTGCTAAACTGCTTTTAGATCTTTGTTTCAGTTGTTTCTGTGATGTAGTAAAATATAATTACACGCACTTCATACGTTTCAAAGGCTTTTATCGACAATTACATTACATTTATGCAAAGAGTTAGTATTTGCAGTGTTGGCCCTTCTTTTTCAGGACCTCTGCAATTCGACTGGGCATGCTCTCAATCAACTTCTGGGCCAATTCCTGACTGATAGCAACCCATTCTTTCATAATCACTTCTTGGAGTTTGTCAGAATTAGTGGGTTTTTGTTTGTCCACCCGCCTCTTGAGGATTGACCACAAGTTCTCAATGGGATTAAGATCTGGGGAGTTTCCAGGCCATGGACCCAAAATGTCAACGTTTTGGTCCCCGAGCCACTTAGTCATCACTTTTGCCTTATGGCACGGTGCTCCATCGTGCTGGAAAATGCATTGTTCTTCACCAAACTGTTGTTGGATTGTTGGAAGAAGTTGCTGTTGGAGGGTGTTTTGGTACCATTCTTTATTTATGGCTGTGTTTTTGGGCAAAATTGTGAGTGAGCCCACTCCCTTGGATGAGAAGCAACCCCACACATGAATGGTCTCAGGATGCTTTACTGTTGGCATGACACAGGACTGATGGTAGCGCTCACCTTTTCTTCTCCGGACAAGCCTTTTTCCAGATGCCCCAAACAATCGGAAAGAGGCTTCATGGGAGAATATGACTTTGCCCCAGTCCTCAGCAGTCCATTCACCATACTTTCTGCAGAAGATCAATCTGTCCCTGATGTTTTTTTTGGAGAGAAGTGGCTTCTTTGCTGGCCTTCTTGACACCAGGCCATCTTCCAAAAGTCTTCGCCTCACTGTGCGTGCAGATGCGCTCACACCTGCCTGCTGCCATTCCTGAGCAAGCTCTGCACTGGTGGCACTCCGATCCCGCAGCTGAATCCTCTTTAAGAGACTATCCTGGCGCTTGCTGGACTTTCTTGGACGCCCTGAAGCCTTCTTAACAAGAATTGAACCTCTTTCCTTGAAGTTCTTGATGATCCTATAAATTGTTGATTGAGGTGCAATCTTAGTAGCCACAATATCCTTGCCTGTGAAGCCATTTTTATGCAACGCAATGATGGCTGCACGCGTTTCTTTGCAGGTCACCATGGTTAACAATGGAAGAACAATGATTTCAAGCCTCACCCTCCTTTTAACATGTCAAGTCTGCCATTTTAACCCAATCAGCCTGACATAATGATCTCCAGCCTTGTGCTCGTCAACATTCTCACCTGAGTTAACAAGACGATTACTAAAATGATCTCAGCAGGCCCTTTAATGACAGCAATGAAATGCAGTGGAAAGTTTTTTTGGGGATTAAGTTAATTTTCATGGTAAAGAAGGACTATGCAATTCATCTGATCACTCTTCATAACATTCTGGAGTATATGCAAATTGCTATTATAAAAACTTAAGCAGCAACTTTTCCAATTTCCAATATTTATGTAATTCTCAAAACTTTTGGCCACGACTGTACACTCAAGCATTCTGCTAGCATTTCCTGCTGCTCTATGACACTGTCTGCCTACCTTTAAGTCTTCTGAAATAATGACCCCTAAATCCCTTTCCTCAGATACTGAGGTTAGGACTGTATCACTGATTTTATATTCTGCTCTTGGGTTTTTACGCCCCATGTGCATTATCTTGCACTTATCAACATTACATTTTAGTTGCCAGATTTTTGACCATTCCTCTAGTTTTCCTAAATCATTTTCCATTCGGTGTATCCCTCCAGGAACATCAACCCTGTTACAAATCTTTGCGTCATCAGCTAAAAGACACACCTTACCATCGAGGCCTTCTGCAATTTCGCTGATAAGAATATTAAACAATATAGGTTTCCAGAACAGATCCCTGAGGTACCCCACTGGTAACAAGACCATGGTCTGAATATACTCGATTGACTACAACCCTCTGTTGTCTGTCCCTCAGCCACTGCCTAATCCATTCAATAATATGGGAGTCCAAGCTCAAAGACTGCATTTTATTGATAAGCCTTCTATGTGGGACAGTATCAAAAGCCTTACTAAAGTCTAGATAAGCGAGGTCTACTGCACCTACGCCATCTATTATTTTAGTCACCCAATCAAAAAAATAAATAAATTTAGTTTGATATGATCTCCCTGAAGTAAACCCTTGCTGTTAGTCATCTTTCAATCCATGGGATTTTAGATGTTCCACAATCCTCTACCTTAAGGCCTCATGCACACACCCGTTTTTCGGGTCTGCATCCGAGCCGCAGTTTTTGCGGCTCGGGTGCGGACCCATTCACTATAATGGGGCCGCAAAAGATGCGAACAGCACTCCGTATGCTGTCTGCATCCATTGCTCCGTTCCAAGGCCCCGCAAAAAAAATATAGCATGTCCTATTCTTGTCAGTTTTGCGGACAAGAATAGGCATTTCTACAATGGGCCGCCCATTCCGTTCTGCAAATTGCGGAAAGCACACGGGCGGCTTCCATTTTTTGCGGACTGCAAAAAACGGAACGGTCGTGTGCATGAGGCCTAAGTATGGTTTCCATTAATTTCCCCACTAATGATATCAGGCTTACTGGCCTATCGTTGCCCGATTCCTCCCTACTACCTTTCTTGAGAATGGGCACAATATTTGCTAATTTCCAATCTTCTGGGGCGACTCCTGTTACCAGTGATTGGTTAAATAAATCTGTTAATGGTTTTGCTAGTTCACCGCTAAGCTCTTTTAATAGCTTTGGGTGTATCCCATCAGGACCCTGTGACTTATTTGTATTAATTTTAGACAGCTGACTTAGAAACTCTTCCTCTGTAAAGAGTCTTTACAGAGGAAGAGTATGTGTGGAAATAAAATAAAAAACTACTTGTCGAAGGACTAAAGCGGGGGCTCGATCTACTTGTCCCTCATGACAATCTACTTGTCCTGATCCCAAAAATAATTTTAAATCAAAACCAAATTTCAATGCACCACCACGCTTCCTTATGCAGGGAGGTGGCTGGCTTGCGTTCCAGACTTTGTGGTGTGAAATGACTCTAAGTTTAGTTCTCGTTCACACCAGATGATATTGTCCAGAATGCACTACATCACGGCCGGCTCACTATGTTGTGGGGCAGGAGGGGGCATGACGATCCATTGAAGTGAATGGCACCGTAGCCACAGCCGCAGGCGATCGGATGCACGGGTTTGCAAGGCACAATTTTGCCTGAGGCCCGGTCAGAATGCTGCTTGCAGCATTTTGTTTGGACTGGACCGCAGGCATAATGTGCCTTGCGATCCTGTGCAGCCGATCGCATTGCAGCTTTGGGCATGGTTATGGTGCCAATCAATTCAACAGACCACTACGCTTCCTCCTGCCCCACAATATAGTTAGCCGGCCGCAATGCGGTGCAGTGCATTCTGGACAGAATCAGGCTGGAACGCACTGCCTGGCGTGAACGAGGCCTTAATGTGATCACAGCAATTAGTTTAGTGCACACTCTTGCTCTTAGCACATTACTAACCGTACCTCTAGGTGGTTTAGGCAAATGAGCTGCTGATGTGGCATGGAAAGGACCCCCTCACCTTCCCAGTTTGACAACACCTGCAGAAAGGGGGTCCTCTGAGAGATGCTGGCAGAGTTGAGAGTTCTATCAATGCCCCTGGCTCTGTAACAGCTCTGTCACTGCTTCCCCCTCCTGAGCCGGAGACGTGACAGAACCTTTCATTGCTCTACTCCTCCAGCTCTGTCATTTCTTATTCCCCACGCTGTCACTACACCACGCCCCCCCCCCCGCTCTGTCACTGCTCTACACCCACTGCTTGTTCACCGATAGTGTTGAATGGACCCGGTGAAGTTCGGGTTCGGGACCCGAACTTGACCCCGAACCCAGACAACATTAAAGTCAAAGGGAACCCGAACTTCACTTTATTATTTTCCGTTATAACAAGGTTATAACGGAAAATAATACTATTAGCTTTTTCAAATCTGAGTTTTCACGATCGTGAAAACTCAGATCCGATGGTATATTCTAACACAGAGGCATTCCCATGGTGATGGGGACGCTTAAAGTTAAAATATAGTATTGGATTGGAGAAAACTTCAATCCGATGGTATATTCTAAACCCGAGTTGTTCCCATGGTGATGGACCACATCTGACAGGGCACTGCCATCCGCGGCACCTGAGGGGTTAATTGCGCGGACGGCTGCTCCCTGTCAGAGGTCGGGAATGTTTCTACAATGTTTGCATTGGTGGGCGGTGCGCCCTCCCCCTCTGTCCCCCAGTATTAAAATCACTGGTGGGCAGTGCGCCCTCCCCCCATTATTGGTGGCAGCGGCAGTTCCGATCGGAGTCCCAGCAGTGTAATGCTGGGGCTCCAATCGGTTACCATGGTAGCCCGGACGCTACTGAAGTCCTGTCTGCAATGGTCGGTTACTCAGCAGCATTATACTTACATGCGCTGTGGCCGCCTGGCGTTCCTTCTTGTAACTCACAGGTCTGTGCGGCGCATTGCTTATGCTTATAGCATGTAAGTATAATGCTGCTGAGTAACTGACCATGGCAGACAGGACTTCAGTAGCGTCCTGGCTGCCATGGTAACCGATCGGAGCCCAGGATTACACTGCTGGGACTCCGATCGGAACTGCCGCTGCCACCAATGATGGAGGGGAAAGAGCGCACTGCCCACCAATGATTTTAATACTGGGGGGGGGAGGGCGCACCGCCCACCAATGATTTTAATACCGGGGAAGGCCGCAATGCCCACTAATGCAAACATTGTAGAAACATTCCCGGCACCCGACCTCTGACAAGGAGCTGCCGTCCGCGCAATTAACCCCTCAGGTGCCGAAGATGGCAGCGCCCTGTCAGAGGTGCGTCCCCATCACCATGGGAACGCCTCGGGTTTAGAATATACCATCGGATCAGGGTTTTCTCCAATCCGATGGTATATTTTAACTTCAAGCGTCCCCATCACCATGGGAACACCTCTCCACGCCCAGCTCGTCGCCGATCCACTGCGTCCACTGCTCGGGTAAACAAAGCCATCTCAGCCCTGCTACTTGCCTGCAGCAGGGCCAAGCTACTGATCAAACTAGCTGCCCGGCGCCCAGAACTGCATGTCCCGGGCGTCGGGCGATACGATTTCAACACCCCTTAAAGACACATGCATCAAAAGATTCATTAGTCTTCCTCCCTAACTGAGGTTCTTTTCCTTTGTAAAAACTGAACAGAAGTATTCATTGATGCAGTCAGCTAGTTCTTTATCTTCTTCCATATACCTTCCTTCTTTTGTTTTTAGTTTGGTAATTCCTTGTTTTAGTTTCCTTTTTTCATTTATGTATCTGAAGTATGTCTCATCACCTTTTTTCACTGACTGAGCTAATTTCTCTTCTGCCTGTGCTTTAGAAGCTCTTATAACTTGCTTGGCCTATCTGCCTAATCTTATAAATTTCCCTGTCATCCTCTTTTTTTTTTTTGTTTTTTTAGAATTACTAAATGCTATCTTTTAGTTTTTAATGATTTTGGCCACTTCTGCTGAGTACCACAGTGGTCTCTTCCTTTTTTTTGCTTTTACTGACAAGCCTAATGCAATTATCTGTTGCCTTCAATAGTGCCACTTTTAAGTAGTCCCATTTCTCCTGGACTCCACTGAAACTGTTCCAATCTGATAGGGACTCGTATACCACTAATCTAATTTTAGAAAAGTCAGTTTTTCTAAAATCTAAAACTTTTGTTTTTGTGTGGTGCGACTCAGTCACTGTACAGTAAACCATACTGACTAGTGATCACTAGATCCCAAGCTTTCCTCTAAAAAGAATGAAGTACTAAGGTATAAGACTTAGACTATATGGGTGCACCTGAGTCAAAAGAACATCGCCCCACTCCTATCGCAATTATGTTATTATGACCACCAGCTAATATCCAGAGTTACCGCTGTGTGGGAGTAAGTCTATAAGGTCCTTGTAGGTTGTTATAGGTATCTGGAGCCATGCTGACTGCAGTGCATCCCACAGCTCCTGGAGGGTGTGTGGGGGAGAACCCCATGGCTGCATCGAGGGATATGTGTGCAGACAACCTATTGAACACCTTATATACCCACCACCCCAGCTCACCACACGCGACTTCCTTCATGAGCTGCTGACATCAAAAGTAGGAAGTGGTCATAATAATACAACTTGACTACATATCACTAGCATATTGGAAATAAAATACGTAATACATAAAATGTCCCAACTGTCACCAAACTCAGTTATTAACTATACTAAAGCCAGATACACTGACATGTAGCACCAGCTTTATACAGATTTGGGGAGTCTGTAAGGATGTTTGTCAGGGCATGTTGCTGTCACGGATGGTGTACAGGAAACAAGACAATGCAATATAATCAAAGACTCACTGGATCCACAACTAAGGAACAAAAGGGAGAGCCCTGCATGGACCTGACAGACTCTCCCTGACTGCTCAGCCTATGCGAACACTCCAAAGGTGAATGGTCGCATATCCACGTACCTCGACTATCTAACACCTGAAGACCCTACAATAGTGAGGGGACACGACCACCGGCTCCCTACACAGACACGGAGGGAGACAGGGTCACCTGGATCCAGCAAACAGAAAATCACAAATACATATACATCACTTATCTTGCAGACGACTGGGAACTGGGAACAGCATGCACACACACTCCAGGAAGTTGTATAAGCCGCACACTACTGCATTATGGGGAGGAATTTAAAGGGAAGCAATCAGTCCAACTGCATGACAGCTGAGATAGGCTAACGAGGTGAGGAACTGAAACCAAAACAAGGAAAACTCAAAGAGGAGGTTCTGAACGGTTTCTGTCAGAGCTTCTCAGCTGTCTGGTTGTGACAGTACCCCTCCCTCTATGAGTGGACTCCGGACACTCAGAGCCCACCTTCTCAGGATGGGACCTATGGAAAGCCCTGATGAGACGAGTGGCCTTAATGTCCGTCACTGGGACCCACATCCTCTCCTCAGGACCCTAACCTTCCCAATGAACGAGGTACTGGAGAGAACCGCGGACAAGACGAGAATCCACAATCCTAGAGACCTGAAATTCAAGATTCCCATCAACCATAATCGGAGGAGGAGGCAAAGGCGAGGGTACAATGGGTTGAACATAAGGTTTCAATAAGGACTTATGAAAAACATTATGGATCTTCCAAGTCTGAGGAAGATCAAGACGGTAGGCAACAGGATTGATGACAGACAGGATCTTGTAGGGCCCAATAAACCTAGGACCCAACTTCAAGGAGGGAACCTTCAATTTGATATTCTTGGTAGACAACCACACCAGATCACCAACATTCAGGTCCGGACCAGGCACACGTCTCCTATCTGTCACACGCTTATATCTCTCACTCATGCTCTTTAGATTTACCTGAATCTTTTGCCAAATAGATGACAAAGACGAGGAGAATCTGTCCTCATCAGGTAAACCAGAAGACCCCTCTCCCGAGAAAGTCCCAAACTGCGGATGAAACCCATATGCACCAAAAAATGGTGACTTATCAGAGGACTCCTGATGACGGTTATTTAAAGCAAACTCAGCAAGGGACAAAAAAGAACACCAATCCTCCTGATTCTCCGCCACAAAACAGCGCAGATATGTCTCCAGATTCTGATTGAAGCGCTCTGTCTGGCCATTCGACTGCGGGTGGAAAGCAGAAGAGAATGACAACCGAACCCCCAAGCGAGAACAGAAAGCCTTCCAGAATCTGGAAACAAACTGCGTGCCCCTATCAGAGACTATGTCTGAAGGAATACCATGCAATTTGACAATGTGGTCAATAAATGCCTGCGCCAGCGTCTTAGCATTGGGCAAACCAGGAAAAGGGATGAAATGCACCATTTTGCTAAAACGGTCCACCACCACCAGAATCACAGTCTTCCCCGAGGAACGAGGCAGGTCCGTTATAAAGTCCAGGGACAGATGTGTCCAAGGACGGGAAGGAATGGGTAAGGGAAGGAGAGGACCTGATGGCCGTGAATGAGGGACTTTGGCACGAGCGCAAGTCTCGCAGGCTGCCACAAAACCCTCAACCGACTTACGAAGCGCAGGCCACCAGAATCTCCGAGCGATGAGATCCAGTGTGGCTCTTGCCCCCGGGTGTCCAGCAAGGACCGTATCGTGGTGTTCCTTAAAAATCTTGTGTCTCAAAGCGAGAGGCACAAACAACCTCCCAGGAGGACAAAGATCAGGAGCCTCTGACTGGGCTGCCTGCACCTCTGCCTCCAATTCAGGAAAAAGAGCAGAGACCACCACACCTTCAGCCAAAATGGGACCCGGGTCTTCAAAATTCCCACCTCCCGGAAAACAACGTGACAGGGCATCTGCCTTCACATTCTTAACCCCAGGGCGGAACGTGACAACAAAATTAAACCTTGAAAAGAACAAAGACCATCTGGCCTGTCTCGGGTTCAGACGCTTGGCTGACTCCAAGTAGGCCAGATTTTTATGGTCAGTAAACACGGTAATAGGGTGTCTGGCTCCCTCTAGCCAATGGCGCCATTCCTCAAAAGCCAACTTGATGGCCAACAATTCCCTATCTCCCACATCATAATTTCTCTCTGCGGAGGAGAGTTTCTTCGAGAAAAAGGCACACGGTTGCCATTTGGCAGGAGAGGAACCCTGAGACAAGACCGCACCCACCCCTACCTCAGAAGCATCAACCTCAACTATGAATGGTAAAGAAATATCAGGTTGTACCAGGATGGGAGCGGAAGCAAAACTCTCCTTGATATTAGAAAAGGCCTTACGCGCCTCTACCGACCAGGAAGAAAAATCTACCCCCTTTCTGGTCATATCAGTGAGTGGTTTAACAACAGAGGAATAATTCAAAATAAACTTCCTGTAATAATTGGCAAAGCCCAAAAAACGCATCAGCGCCTTCTGATTCTCAGGAAGCTCCCACTCAAGCACAGCGCGGACCTTCTCGGGGTCCATGCGAAAACCAGAAGCGGAGAGAAGAAACCCCAGAAATTGAATTTCTGGAACCGCAAACACACATTTTTCCAGTTTCGCTATAATTTATTCTCCCGCAGGATGAGCAAGACCTGACGTAGGTGTTCCTTATGAGTTTTGAAATCAGGAGAAAAAATCAAAATGTCATCCAAATACAGTAATACAAATTTTCCCATTAAATGATAAAAAATGCTGTTCACGAAATGCTGAAAAACGGCTGGGGCATTCATCAAACCAAAAGGCATAACCAAATTCTCAAAATGGCCCTCAGGGGTATTAAAAGCCGTCTTCCATTCGTCTCCTTCTCTGACCCTGACCAGGTTGTATGCCCCTCTTAGGTCTAATTTGGAAAAGACTTTAGCCCCAACAACCTGGTTAAACAGGTCCGGGATCAGAGGAAGCGGATAAGGGTCACGAATAGTGATACTGTTCAGCTCCCTGAAATCCAGACAAGGTCTCAAAGAACCATCTTTTTTCTTAACAAAGAAAAAACCAGCGGCAACAGGTGACTTCGAGGGTCGTATGTGTCCTTTTCTCAGACTCTCAGAGATATAAGCCCGCATAGCGACCCTCACAGGTTGGGAAAGATTGTATAAACGAGATTTAGGCAGCTTGGCGCCTGGGATGAGATTAATAGGGCAATCGTACTCCCTGTGCGGAGGCAAATCCTGAACTCCACTCTCAGAGAAGACATCCGAAAATTCAGAGAGGAAAGGTGGTACAGTCTTAGTAGAAACCTCAGAAACAGATGTCATGAGGCAATTCTCTCTGCAAGAGTCACTCCAACCATTTATTTGCCTCGCTTGCCAATCAATGGTGGGGTTATGTTTAGTGAGCCAGGGTAGCCCCAACACTAGAGTAGGCAAACCGCTAAGGACGAAACATGACACATCCTCAACATGAGCATCACTCACAATTAAACGGATATTGTGAACTATGCCCTTTAATGATTTCTGAGAAAGTGGAGCGGAATCAATAGCAAAAACAGGAATATCCTTTCCCAAAGTGCATACCTGGAAACCATGAGTTATTGCAAATTGATTATCAATGAGATTGACAGCTGCTCCACTATCCACAAAAATCTCACAAAAAATGCTCTTGCTCTTTAGCGCCACCCTAGCAGGCAGGACAAAACGGGAACTACAAGCAAACTGAAAATCTTCAATTTCCGCCTCAACCCTGCCAATAGTAACAGACGGAACATTTTTAAAAGATTTGTTCCTTTTTGTTTCTTTATTACTGCCAGAAAACTGCCTGAATCTCCTAGAGGGACAAACATTTGCCAAATGATTTATACCTCCACAACAAAAACAAACCCTCCCATGCGGGCTGAATCTTCTACTTTTAGAGGCAATCAACCCCAGCTGCATGGGCTCCTGCTCAGAAGGGGCTGACAGCGACTGAGACCCCTGCGCACAGAATGAGACCGCTGCATTGTCCCGGGACTGAGTATGACAGGAAGGAGAGATCTCTCCTCTCTCTCTAAGACGCCTGTCAATACGAACGGCCTGAGACATAGCAGAATCCAAGGAGGTAGGTCTCTCATGAAAGGCAAATGCATCTTTCAATCCCTCTGAAAGACCATGGCAAAATTGACTTCGGAGTGCAGCATCATTCCAACCAGTATCAGCTGCCCATCTCCGAAATTCTGATCAGTATATCTCTGCGGATTGTTTACCCTGGCATAACAGACGTAGTCTAGACTCAGCCAGAGCAATACGATCCGGATCATCATATATCTGACCCAGGGCTAAAAAGAATTCATCCACTGAACGGAGGGGCCGTGCCCCCTGCGGCAGCGAAAAGGCCCAGGACTGAGCGTTACCCCTGAGCAGCGATATAATGATCCCCACCCTCCGTTCCTCATCACTAGAAGAATGGGGAAGAAGGCGAAAATGGAGTTTGCAAGCCTCTCTAAAACGCACAAAATACTCACTACCCCCGGAGAACGTATCCGGGAGCGAGATCTTAGGCTCAGAACAAACTCCATGAACGCAAGCTGAACCGGTCACTTGAAACTGAGAAAAAGTCTTACGGAGATCAGCTACCTCCAATGAAAGACCCTGGAAACGTTCAGCCAAAAGTGAAACCGGATCCATGCTTGAGACGGTTTTGGCGGCTTATAATGTCACGGATGGTGTACAGGAAACAAGACAATGCAATATAATCAATGACTCACTGGATCCACAACTAAGGAACAAAAGGGAGAGCCCTGCATGGACCTGACAGACTCTCCCTGACTGCTCAGCCTATGCGAACACCCCAAAGGTGAATGGTCGCATATCCACGTACCCTACAATAGTGAGGGGACACGACCACCGGCTCCCTACACAGACACGGAGGGAGACAGGGTCACCTGGATCCAGCAAACAGAAAACCACAAATACATATACATCACTTATCTTGCAGACGACTGGGAACTGGAAACAGCATGCACACACACTCCAGGAAGTTGTATAAGCCGCACACTACTGCATTATGGGGAGGAATTTAAAGGGAAGCAATCAGTCCAACTGCATGACAGCTGAGATAGGCTAACAAGGTGAGGAACTGAAACCAAAACAAGGAAAACTCAAAGAGGAGGTTCTGAACGGTTTCTTTCAGAGCTTCTCAGCTGTCTGGTTGTGACAGTTGCACTGCTATGCAGCTTGAAGGGTACAGTGCCCAAGAGTTCAGGGTTGCTGATGTAAAGTGGTGGCAGGAACCTATACAAGTAGGGTGCCTTATTTTGAGTTTTTTTTCCCTTTGGGGCCAAATGTCCACTATGTGTCCCCGTGTCAAAAGAATAAAACATATTGATAGTAAATTTAATATATATTCATACAGTATAAATTAGAAATAAATGCTCTGCCCTAAGAAAACATGACATCCCCCAAAGTTACTGCATTTTTCTTTATTATATTGTAATATATTTAATTATATAAAATAAATCTATAGAACCGTCCAAGGTTCTAAAGTATTATTCTTGTGTCCTATAAAACCATTGCTTTTAAAGAATAAAGAAAAGGAAAAAAGTTCAGATATTTCATTTAAACTGAGCTCTCAGGTATATTCATTTTCAAAAAACGAATCACAGATAAAACATTGTGCTGCAACAGTGACAATCAGGTTGCCATTTGACCATGGCTTTTAAAAAATCTATGATAATGACATGAATAAATGATCTGCGGCAGTCTGACATGTACTCTCACTATACTGTTAGGGCATTCTGGCACTATTCATAGACAGAAGTAAAAGACTGGGGATGCTTTAATAAGAACAAGAACAGATATTTAAAGGGACAAAAGTGAGAGGGATCATGTGTGTTGGAACAATCAATGAGCTAACTCAAGATCAAAACTAGACATGAAAGAATCTGAAACCTGAAAGCTTTAGCAGAAAGAAAAGAAGAAGAAAATACTAGATCAAAACTTCCACCTTACTAATGACCCCAACACATTTATGAGCCGCTGTCCAATTTCTCCCTTCACGTCAACTTTTTCTTCCATTGTCCTCCGCTGTCCTGCAAAGCCTTTACTCATGTTTAGCAGTGTTAGTAAGGTGCTCTGTAAGAGACTGGCATGACTCGAGATCATAGATCGCATGGTAGCCAAAGCTCCATGAGTACTAAAACCAGAGCCTAATATCCCTACTTGCTACCATGGTCTCAGACCCTCTGATCATGAACTGCTTCTTAAAGGCAAGGAGTTCATTCAGTCTTTTGGAACGTAGCCTCCTTGACTTTCTCCCTTGAACATTATCTACAAATACGATTTTTCTTTCAGAACAAAATCTTGTTAACAGTACAAGAAGTAATGGGCATGCGTGAAGCAAGCTGAGTGAATGTGAAGTCTGTTTGAAGCCATTATGGACTGAGAAACCAACGGCAACTGATAACACAGAGCAGCGACCGAGAGGAACATCACACTCAACATTGCTTTCAATAATGCAGTGCGGTATTCATAATTATGGTATCAGCCACTTTGTAATATAATCCTTGTTGTTACCTTTACTTTGGTCTGGAGTTGCTTCATTTCCACATCTGTAGCTTTAGAGGGTGTTAATGGAGTCACTGCAGGTTGATCTAAGGCCACTGGGTTCACCATCTCCAAGGACCTTTTGGCTTGGGACAGCTGTTCAGTCATCTGCTCTACCGTTTTTTCTAAATTTTCTTTTTCCCGCTGAATGCCATCTAAATCTGAACACAACTTCTATTGATTTAAAAAAAAAAAAAAGAACATATTCAGAGTCATTAAAGATATGACGTTCCATTTAGAGCAGTTCAAAGTTATGAAACTTTGTAATGCAGATGACATACAGACAATGTATAGCGTGGGATTCATTTCATACTTAGTGCCGTTGAAGGATTACTTCAAAATGTAAAAGGAACATACTCCATCAAAATACTAATGACAGGTAAGAGTAATCTTCAGGAATATATATTAGTCAAAGGCCTTTAAAGGGGTTTCCAGGAGTAAAATATTGTTGTCCTATCCCTGGGACAGGGGTCATCAATATCTGACAGATAGGATCCAACTCCCGGCACTCCTGCTGATCAGCTCTTTGTAGAGGAGGCAGTGCGTACACTGTGTAGTGGCTGTGCTTGGTATTCACTTGAATGGACTAAGCTAGACATACAGTGCCTTCAAAAAGTATTCACACCCCTTGAATTTTTCCACATTTTTTCCACGTTACACCCACAAACTTAGGGTACTTTCACACTTGTGGCAGAGGATTCCGGCAGGCAGTTCTGTCGCCGGATCCGTCAAAACGTATGCAAACTGATGGCATTTGTCAGACGGATCAGGATCCTGATCCGTGTGACAAATGCATTGAAATGTCGGATCCGGCATTTTTAAAAAAAAAAATTTGCGGTCTGAGCATGCGCAGACCGCAATGCCGGATCCGGCATTAATGCATTTCAATGGGAAAAAATGACGGCAAGTGTTCCGGAATTTTGGACAGAGATAAAACCGTAGCATGCTGTGGTATTATATCAGTCCTGAAAAGGCAAAAAAGACTATTCAGACACACACATATAATGTAAAGTCAAAATTTATTGATACAATTTAATACAATACATAATAAATAACATGATTAAAGAATTAGCAGCAATACATGAAGTGCCATGACAAAAGTATTCACCCCAAAATGTCCACGGTCACATGTTCGATATATTTCCAACGGGTGTATGATATACTCAATATGCAATACTATAAATATGAGGGGTTTGTGATGGTTGGGTACGCCCCCAAGAGGAAGCGAGGCGAAACACGCATCGGGGTTGGTGTTCCCTCAAGGTCTTCGGTCTGTATGTGATATTCCTGCCCTTCTTACATATTTGGTGTTTATTTCATGGTATTGTATAGCATATGCTTTAGTAACCGTCAGCCCAACTTGGAATATATTATTGTAGCATTTGTCTTTGATATCAGGCCTTGGTTACTATTTTTAATGTGGCTCACAATACCGTGGGCAGGACCAGGGTGATATATGCAAATGTGGCGTATTACTGACATTTAGGGTGATTGCTTTTAGTCACAACCAGATCGGCGGATCCAGCGGGCAGTTCCGACGACGGAACTGCGTGCCGGATCACACTGCCGCAAGTGTGAAAATAGCCTCACAAGACCGTGGACATTTTGGGGTGAATACTTTTGTCATGGCACTTCATGTATTGCTGCTAATTCTTTAATCATGTTATTTATTATGTGTTGTATTAAATTGTATCAATAAATATGACTTTACATTATATGTGTGTGTCTGAATATTTGGTGAGTCTTTGTACGGTGTCGCACATATTGTATCAATTGTGGTTCTTTAGTTTTGGAGGGTCAATGGTTTTCAAAATGTTTAATAAATTAAAATCTGGAAAGTGTGGTGTGCATTTGTATTGAGCCCCCCCCCAGTACTTTGTAGGACCACCTAATGCTGCAATTACAGCTGGTCTTACAGCAAGTCTTTTGGGGTATCTACCAGCTTTGCACATCTAGAGGCTGACATTTTTTCCCATTCTTCTTTGCAAAATAGCTCAAGCTCAGTCAGATTGGATGGAGGGCCACAGATTCCCAATGGGATTTAGGTCTGGACTTTGGGTCATTCTAACACATGAAAATTCCGCTGTAGCTCTGGCTATATGTTTAGGGTCGTTGTCCTGCTGGAAGGTGAACCTCCGCCCCAGTCTCAAGTCTTTTGCAGCCTCTACCAGTTTTTTCTGCAAGATTGCCCTGTAATTTAGCTCCATCCATCCTCTCGTAGCTTACCAGCTTCCCTGCACCCGCTGAAGAAAAGCATCGCCACAGCATGATGCTGCTACCACAATGTGTCATGGTGGTGTTTTATGGTGTATTACACTTCACAACTTTTATCCCTGACCTGTCTGGTGTGTTCCTTGGTTTTTATGGTGCTGTTTGATCACTAATGTTCTCTAACAAACATCTGAGGCCTTCACAGAACAGCTGTAGTTATACTGAGAATAAATTACACACAAGTGGACTCTATTTACTAATTAGGTGACTTCTGAAGGCAATTGGTCACACTGGATTTTATTTAGGGGTATGCGAGTACAGGGGGGCTGAATACAAATGCATATCACACTTTTCAGATTTTAAATTTATAAAAAAATTTGAAAACCATGTATAATTTTGTTTTCACTTCAAACATACTTGCTACTTTGTGTTGGTCTATCACATAAAATCCCCCCCAAAAAAATACATTTTATTTTTGAAAAGTTGAAGTGGTATGAATACTTTTTTAAGGCACTGTAGGTAAATTGGTCACACAGCTTGACATCACTGGCCTAGGAAAATACCATGGTGCTCTCCAGAGTGCTGCGGCCTCTTTAAACAGCTGATTGATGGGGGTGCTAGAAGTCTGACTCCCACTAATCAGATATTGATGAACTGTCCTGAAAAAAAAACTGAGCACCTGGAAAACCCCTTTAATTCTATGTTGTAATATTCTCTAGTTACACAGATATTCTAAAATACATTCCACAAATCAAAACCAATAATATGTAGATATTGTTGAATTTGGCGATTTGGATCTATGCAAGTTCTCCTTATCATATATTAGACTTTATTATATGGTGTCCATATATCAAACCTCTGCATGTCTTGGAAATGTAGATAAGTATTTGCCATCTCTGAATCATCCTGTACAGCTTGCTAATACAGTTCAAAGCTTGCTGCAAAACAAATTAACCTTTGATGCTCCTACGACAGCATTACTATTTCCCTATAGACTAAAGTAACTAGTACTATACTGACATGGACACCCACTTTGTCCTGCTTCCCTACTATGTTTTTTTTTTTCATCAGTGATATACTACCTAAAATGACTATAAAACCAGTCTACTTTTCCATTTTAGGAATGCTGAGTTGACATATCATACTTTGCAACTACAATTATGTTCAATGCCATACAGAGATACAATAAACTAACAAAACTGCTGTTAACCCAAAGCACTTTATACAGTCTATAGAGTAAATAAAAGGGGTATTCCAGAAGGTAAAAGTTATCCCCTATCCTGTAGATCAGATCAGTGGGGGTCCTACCTCTGGGACCCCCACGAGAATGAGAAAGGCCACCCGAAGGCCCCTGCCTAGCCCCTGAAATTACCGGAGCAGCGGGTCGTACATGCAGAGCCCCCTTTCTCGTGATCGGTGGAGGTCCCAGCGGTAGGACCCCCACCGATCGGATAATTATCCCCTATCCTGTGGAGAGCAGATAACTTTCCTCCCGTTATAACCCTTTAAGCAACTGGATGGAGACCATTGTGTTCCCCAACCATTGGCTTGGGAGGTGGATATAGCTCTCAGACATGTGGTTCCCCACTGGTTGGCAGCTGCAAATACTATTTTGTACTGTAGCACCAAAGATTTCCTAGCATTACTAGTAACGAGATCAAAACCATGTAACTGGCAGTTAACACCAGGATAAGGGTCAAATATTAAAAGTTTTTTTTTCAACATAAAGTAAAAAAAATCCCATCCCCGCTGAACCAAAAGTGATAATATACATATCAACTCACAAGACTGCGGGTGCCTCACCACTTAGTTGAATTTGAAAGTACGAGTAGCTCATGGCCTACAAAAGATTGGGAATTTTTGTTCTATATACAATATATTAATGCCAGAAGAATAAATACACCGCAGCACGTCCATAAGGTGAAAATGTGGGATCCTTTATTCACCCATGGGTGAATAAAGGATCCCACATTTTCACCTTATGGACGTGCTGCGGTGTATTTATTCTTCTGGTTGTTTGACACTGTGGTCGAGTGTCGATACCGCTGGCACCAAACATTTGTTACAAGGAGTGCTGCCCTGAACTTTTATCTATTCAATATATTAATGCAAAACAATATATTTTTTTTAAACTCTAGCAGTTAAAGGAAGTCTGTCTCCTCCTTACAACACTGTTACCAGCACTACTATATGAGGTGCACTGATGGCATTTATATGTTGATGCTCACCTCCCTTTGTGCCTGTAATGCATTGAGAGGACTCATAAGCTCACGCACCTAAGGTCCTCTCCATTACGTTCTGAGTCCTGAAAACTCAGGTGATACTGAGGTTGATGGAGGTGGCAGATTCCCTTTAAGTTCACAGATACTTGTGGACTAATAATCTATGTACCTCATACTTCACAAACCGCCTTAATCTAGCCAATTGAACTTTTCCAGTGTCTATTAAAACTAAACCTTGTTAAGCTCTATTCTGTAGGTCTTGTAAAGGAGGAATAAAAAGGAGCAGCTGTTGTGGGTAATATGATGTTGGATGATCTTCGGTGGTGCTTTGCGTTCTATCTCCTGTGTACACATCATGGCCAGTGAACCTCACTCCACATAACCTTGACTGGGGATTGATGTACTTAAAAAGTAAAAGCCAAGCTGGAAAGGGATACAATAACAGATGCTGGTTGTTTATCTCCACCGAGTAGGACTTACCAACTTATGTAGCAGCCAAAGTGCTTCAGATTCATTTGCACAAATGTGGTGTTTAGGGACTACTTTTATTAGAAATGTAATGAAAATGGCTGCAAACAGCTAATTACTGTTAACGCAGGCTCAACTGACATGGCTAAATTGGCTGCTGGAAGGGATAGGTCACCATAGAATTATGCTGAAGACTCCACATAGGAAGAAAGTGCCCTTGTTATTGTAGTGGAAATATACTTTTAGATAATAAGGAGAGTGTCTCATCATCCACTTAGGCTACTTTCACACTGGCGTTTTGGCTTTCCGTTTATGAGATCCGTTCAGGTCTCTCACAAGCGGTCCAAAACAGATCAGTTTTGCCCTAATGCATTCTGAATGGAAAAGGAGCCGCTCAGAAAGCATCAGTTTGCCTCCGATCAGTCACCATTCCGCTCTGGAGGCAGACACCAAAACACTGCCTGCATCGTTTTTCTGTCCGCCATGTGGTGCTGACACACAATGTAAGTCAATGGGGACGGATCCGTTTTCTCTGACATAATAGAAAACGGATCCGTCCCCCATTGACTTTCAATGGTGGTCATGACGGATCCGTTATGGCTATAGAAGACATAATACAACCAGATCCGTTCATGACGGATGCATGCGGTTGTATTATTGTAACGGAAGCGTTTTTGTAGATCCATGACGGATCCGCAAAAAAACGCTAATGTGAAAGTAGCCTTATAAGTGCGGTGTTCAGCCACAGGCCTTCGGCCACTCTTAGGCCTCTTTCACACGGGCGTTGCGGGAAAATGTGCGGGTGCGTTGCGGGAACACCCGCGATTTTTCCGCGCGTGTGCAAAACATTGTAATGCGTTTTGCACGCGCGTGAGAAAAATCGCGCATGTTTGGTACCCAAACCCGAACTTCTTCACAGAAGTTCGGGCTTGGGATCAATGTTCTGTAGATTGTATTATTTTCCCTTATAACATGGTTATAAGGGAAAATAATAGCATTCTGAATACAGAATGGATAGTACAATAGCGCTGGAGGGGTTAAAAAAAATATAAAAAAATGTTTAACTCACCTTAGTCCACTTGATAGCGCAGCCGGCATCTGCTTCTGTATTCTTTTCTTTAGGACCTGGGTAAAGGACCTTTGATGATGTCACTTTGGTCATCACATGGTACGTCACATGATCTTTTACCATGGTGAATCACCATGGTAAAAGATCATGTGACGTACCATGTGATGACCGGAGTGACGTCATCAAAGGTCCTTTAGCCGATAGTTCATCTTTTGAGAAGTAAAGAATAGACCGGGAGCTACGCGAACAAGAGGAGAAGGTGTTTATTTTTTTTAACCCTCAATTGATCACCTACTAAGCATTCTGTATTCAGAATGCTATTATTTTCCCTTATAACCATGTTATAAGGGAAAATAATACAGTTTATAGACTGTCACCTAGCAACCATGCGTGAAAATCGCACCGCATCCGCACTTGCTTGCGATTTTCACGCAACCCCATTCACTTCTATGGGGCCTGCGTTGTGTGAAAAACGCACAAAGAGGAGCATGCTGCGATTTTCACGCAACGCACAAGTGATGCGTGAAAATCACCGCTCGTGTGCACAGCCCCATAGAAATGAATGGGTCAGTATTCAGTGCGGGTGCAATGCGTTCACCTCCCGCATCCCATCCGTGCGGAATACTCGCTCGTGTGAAAGGGGCCTTAAGTGACATATTTCTTCATCCCTCCCTAAACGCTAATGGGGAACAATAGTTGACATTGTAATTGGTGTGAGATGACTCTTTCTACTCCATATGGATGCAATGGCTGGCTCTAAATGTTGGAGATAGACACCAAGCCCTCCATCAAACTGGGTAACGTAAGCCAGCATCCATTCCACACCGCCATCACCCATGAAGCCACAGCATCAGTTACTAAAAGAAACACCATGGGGCAAATTGTGGTCATTTCTGCTAAATAGTTTATATCATAGTTTTTGGGGTAGACATTTCTTTGACTATAGTCTACTTAGAGACACATTGGGGGACATTTACTAATCACATTGTGCCGAAATTATGACATAAAATGCCCCAAAAAGAATGGTGTCTTTATTTGCGCCAAATATATCAAATGTTTTCGCCAGAATTTTCACCTTAAAGAATGCATCACACCAGGAATGAGTTATAAATGTCAAGGTGGGCGGGGCTATCAAATGAGCGCATATTACACCTCATTTATCATCCTCTTATTGGCAGAAATGGCTCAAATTGTTGTGGACGATTAAGCCAGCTAATGTGGTGGTGTTTTGTGTAAAAAGTCGCATTTATCGCATAAAGATGCGACTTTTTGTCAAAAAGTTGCAATTATGAAAAGAAAAGTAACTCGTCGTGGGAACAAGTGATAGGTATTAGAATAGGGCGCATTTATTTTTATCTAATATAAATGAGCTAACCGGGTTCTGTCAGATATAAAAATAAAAAAAAACATCAGAGACAAAAGTCACAATTTACAACAGAAAATATAGCAAATATGCTTCAAAAGTCGCAAATATGTTTCAAAAATTGCAAGTGTGGTCTGGCAGGGGTTGGCTGAAATGACGCATCTCGGTTAAAAAAAAAAAAAAAAGACGCATTTTAGTGCTATTGGCGTTAAAATGTTGCAAATTGAGAGAAATAGACGGATAATCAAGTTTATATTTTAAAAAGTCACATTTTAAAAGTGGTGTGCGCCTTTTGATAGATGAGCTGAAACAAATTACGCCATTACTGATAAATGTCCCCCATTGATTCGCTTTGACACTCTTTAAAGGGTTTCTGTAGAATAAAAAAAAAAAATCTAAAAGTGCTAGCTGAAACGGTCTACATACTCTCTGGTTCAACTAGTGTGCTGCTATGTACTGATGCAGTCACTGCCCAGCTTCTTCCAATGAATGGGAGTCCTGAGGGGCATGGTCACCCATACCTTAGTGTACTACTCTAGGACCAGTTCCCAAGTCACTGTGCTAAGACAAGACGGCAGTAGATGCATCTTACACATTTATGGCATACCCAACAGCACAAGCTTGCTGCTGGCCTCTACAGTCTATAGTAGACATGTCCAACTCGTTTAGCTTTTTCTGCAACTCCCATAGGCTGCAAAGAGGACCACCTCTCCACGGAATTCTATGGGAACAGTAGTTGCACAGAATCTGTGAATAAGAATCATAGGATCTCTGTAGTCTCCTTATAGGCGAGACTTTCAAGAATACAGAATCTACAGACATAGTGAGAATTTCTACACACATCAGGATTGCTACTATGCCCAGGTTTCAGAGACTCCAGAAGCTCCTGCATTCGTGTATATACTTACATGTAAAATAAATGTACTGTTCTTGCACGGTCTATAACTGTCGGCTTATTACTATTTACAGCTTAGTTAGCATTTCTCTTTGAGCTATACACCAGCAGCACCTCCCTCCTGCCCCATACTCAACACTGAGCTTTGATTTGGTTTTCATACATGAGACGCAGTACTTTGTCATCAACAAGGTGGCTCTCTACACTCATACCGACATATTGTCAGGAATGACTGGAGATTCTTCTCTGGAAGCTCTTATGCATAAATCAAAATTCTGTTTTGAAAGAGAGGCATCTTTTAAGTATTTTATTATTTTTGTGTCTTTATGGTGACCAATAAAGTTTTATTTTTATGTCCTTTTTATTTTAGCATTTTTCTGTTTTTTATTTCTAGATCTGGGAAAATGTGATAAAGAGGGAAGCTATATATCAATCTGCTCAGCTCCACCTGCTCTATAAC
This sequence comes from Bufo bufo, assembly GCF_905171765.1. Classification (NCBI taxonomy): domain Eukaryota; kingdom Metazoa; phylum Chordata; class Amphibia; order Anura; family Bufonidae; genus Bufo; species Bufo bufo. The sequence goes on from NC_053390.1 coordinate 396,331,450, forward strand.
CTGCATTTTTTGGTGACAGGTACTATAAGTTCTAGTTCCA